>NC_028646.1:64465718-64494574 GCF_001406875.1 Solanum pennellii
TATATATATATATATATATATGTATATATATATATATATGTATGTATGTATGTATGTATGTATGTATGTATGTATGTATGTATATATATAGAGAGAGAGAGATAGATAGATAGATAGATAGATAGATAGATATACACGGAAGAAGGCATCAATTGTCAGAAATAAAAAGTCAGTGACTCCAATAAACAAGATGAGAACAAGATTCATTTTTGATATTGTATCTTTTTCTACTGAAAGAATTAACACAATAGGAAACAAGTATGTTATTCCATTTTTCTTGAAGTTTGCTTGTATGACTGGGAATATTTATTTTTCACATCAAAAGACCCATATTTTGTTATTTAATCACACATTAATTAAGGTGTTACGTTTCAATAAAATAAATTTAAAAGTCAGGTATATTGTTACTTACCTGGTCAGTTGAAAAGGCAGCGGTCATTCATTTGAAGAGGACGATGTTGTAGGTGAGACATATGATTGTTGAGCAGTGAAGAATTCTTTCATTTTCATTATTTCTTTCATCTCATCTTCTATGGTAGACAAGAGATCATTTAAGGAGTTGTTTTCTTCTTTCAAGGATTTGATATCCTCTCGAGTTGAACGTAGTACATACAACAATTCAGACTTTGATGAAGTTCCACCTTTCAAATCTTTTGCCTTTACTCCACCCCCAAATCCAAATACATGGCTACGAGTTTCAGGTCCACAAAAGTTTCAAAAATCTCTACCGTAGATGGAGATGGATCTTCTTTAACCATTTCTTCGAGTTGAGCCTACAGAAAATATCAAAGAACATTTTACGTCATAACACATAAGGATTATATCAAGTAATTTACATATTCAATTAATCAAACACACATGTTTTTCAATTTCTTTTTGTTCAACAAGCTTGTTATCTTTCTTACGAGTCTCAAAGAAAATAGTTGCCAAATCTTGTGGATTGCCATCTTTCCAGCCCTTTACATCCAAGTCAAACATGTCAAATAATACAAACCTGGAAAAGATCTTTGAGCTCAAAAACATGAAAACACAATTGATTTTTAGAAAATACAATACATTTGAAAAGATCTTAGTTGTTTCAACTTCTTGGGTGTATTTCTTTACTTGATTAGAAGATGTAGGAGATGAAGTATTAATTTGAACGTTCTATTTCTCAAATGTCGTGAAGTTCTTGTTCATCATTTCGTATTCCTTGACTAGTAGACACAATAGAGTTTTCAAGTTCTTGTTCCTGTTCCTTCCCAGTAAAACATGAAAAAATCAAATCATACTTTATACGTTGACTAATGTATCACAAGACAACGAAAAGAACCATAGATGTCTACAAGGATTTCTTAAGCTGATTTTGTTTCACAAGTTCTCTTTTGTGAAAATTATGTATTAAGCATCAGTTTCTTAAGCTTTTCCTTTTTTTGGCTTGGTATTTACCTTCTTATCATGGTATAGTTTCATATATCACTTAACATGCCTATATTCTGCATGAAACAGAAAGTTGGAAAAAATTATTTTCCACAGCTTCTCCTCCAATATAAAATACTGAATACAGAAAGCTGGAAAAAATATTTTCCTTTAACACAATTATAACTTTTACTTATTGTCTGAAATAAAAGAATACAAAATATCTTACTTGTTTCAATTTCTTTGATGTACTTCTAAACTAGATCACTTGATTGAGACAATATACTTTTAGATAGTAAATTTCCTTTCTCATCGAAAGATTTAGGCCCTCATCCTCGTCCCTTTTCAAAAGCACCAGGCGCGAGAAACGTATATATGATAGTATTCTTCATATTAGAATCAACCTCATTTTCAATCTTCGATGTTTTCATCTTGAACCTGTAATAAGAGCCAAAAAATTTAAAAATCAAACCTAAAAATGTTTAATAATGTACTAAAAAGGATATTTTTCCATCAAAACATTTAAGGATGAATATACTAACTCATAGAAGATTTTTTGTTCACTCATTAGTTCTTTTCTTTTCTTTTGGGAAGAACTTCCTAACTCTACATATAATCATCCATTTGTTCCACAATTTCATGAGAATCATGAGGTTGAGTCTTCCTCACTACTTGCCAACCTTTGTAGGAATTATCATAAACAAAAAATACTTCAGATGCTTGATCCACTAAAACAAATGGCTCATTTGTTTTTGAAAATCCACATGGATTAACACTCACAATATCATACTCACTATTTCTAACTACTTTTATTTCATCATACACATAAAACCAATTACATCGAAATAAAGCTACACCTTCTATCCATGAAAAATTGCAGCTCAGTCGCATTAGTTAAAACTCCATAGTAATCAAGGTTTGCACTATCTTCATTATTCTCACCCAATACAACAATACCATAATTTTGAGTCCTTAACTTTTTATCATAATCATGATGTATGGAATATGGTAAGGGCATTTATCAGTGGATATGATTTGCCCTGATTCAAAACACGTACAAATCTAGTGCTGATACAAAAGAAGAATGTGGTGGATAATTTTGTGACTTAAGGATTATTAGCCTGAATACTTTTGGTAATAAAATTATATCAAGGTTGATATATGAAAGAGTTTTATTGGTGTTACCTAGTTTGATTTCTAATAAATAGTCAGACTTTGTTAAAGGGAGGAGTATGACTTAAAATGTACTTCTAGCTCAAGAAATAATAAGGGACATCAACAAGAGGAACAATTTGCATAATGTAGCAGTAAAATTTGACATGGCAAAGACATATGATAGAGTTTCATGGAAATACTTAATCCAGGTCTTGAGAAGATTTGGATTATCTGATATTAAGGCTAATAAGAAATAATTAATACTCAGTTCTAATGAATTGAAAAATATTTGGCTTATTTTAATAATCTAGAGGTTTTAAACAGGGTGACCCCTTATTACCTACCCTGTTTATAATAGCAGATGCAGTGTTGACCAGGAGCCTAAATGGTTTATATGAACCACTTATCATATGCTGATGACACTATTCTTTTTTTGCTGAGGACAACCCAAGTCAATGAAGATGATGATGATGATTGTGCTAAGAAGATATGAGAGGGTGTTTGGACAAATGATATACATAGACAAAAGCATTTGTTATCGACATAAGAAAGTCCTTGTTGCACAGTGTCATCAAATAAAGAGGATAACAGGGGTCAGTCAAGGTAATTTTCCTTTTACTTATCTGGATTTTCATATTTTCTATGAAAGGAAAAATAAAGGTCATTTTGAAGTTCTGATTAAAAAGGTGGCTAAGGGAAAGGCTATGTGGCAGAATACATTACTATCTTATGGGGGAAGGTATATTTTAATAGCACGTGTTTTGCAATATATGCCCATGTATTTACTATCAGCCATGAATCCTCATTTACTGTAGTGAACCAATTACATAAGATATTTGCTAATTTTTTCTGGGGAAATGCAACTGGATCTAATAACAAGCACCGGGTTTCATGGGGAAACATGTGTTATCCCAAGTAACAAGGGTGTCTAGGTTTCAGGTCATTGCATAATGTATCAAAGACTTAGTTTGCAAAGATTCAGTGGAATTTCAGAACATTAATTTCTTTTTTGTGGAGTGGATATATGTGGAACAAGTATTTCAAGAAATTGCATCCAAATATAACTACAGAAGGGGTGACTCACATGTGTGGAGAAAGATGATAATTGTAAGGGAGGACGTACAACACACTATATATATATGGTGGCAAAATAAAGAAGAGAAAATTCCAGCTAAGCAGGGGGATTTCACTATTTTTTATTAATAAAGGTAACTTTGTATTCACAAGAAAATTGTTAGTTACAACCCTCCATGTTATTGCAAAAAGAAACAAACCAGGGTTAATGGTTTACAATTTTCCTATAAAGTCAACTAAAAGATTTATACCCCCCACCATATCTTTTTTACACCAAAAAAAAATAAGGCTAATGTAGTTCATTCTAATCCTCTGGCCTTCAAAACGCCTTACATTTCTTCCATCCATAAGGTCCACAAATGCAGGTTGGAATTAGCTTCCACTAGTTTCCCCTAGAATTTATTCTTCCAATAGTCTCCCAACTCCTCAGTAGATCAAAAGTGTTCATAGGCATTGTCCAACTTACTCCAAGTTTACATAAGAACATGTTCCACAGATTTACAGTTGTTTTTCAATGTAGGAAAAGGTGGTTGTTTCCCTCTGCTTTCTTGTCATAAAGAAAACACCTTCAGCAAATCTACAAACCCTCTTCTCTGTAGTGCTTTGTGGGTTAGGCAAGCTATGTTAATCACCATCCACATAAAATAGGGCACCTTCAAGGGGATTTTAATTTTCCAGATTAGTTTGTAAGGCTAAATCCTAGTGGAGGAGAAGTTGATGTTGTTCTACTAGCATGATTTGTCAGAGAATACTCCTCTACTATGCAACCTCCATAGAGATTTGCCTGGATTTACCGAGATACCTAGAAAAGGATCAAAGAATAGCTATTTTGTCTACTTTTTGGTCATTTAAATTTCTTCAAAATATGAAATTTCACCCTTGTGGGCTTCATACCTAAGCAACAGTGTCATTTCTATGGAGACTGAGGTTGTAAAGGTCTGGGAAGGTGGTCTTTAAGATTTTATCACCTATCCACTGCTCATTCCATAACTATATCTTCGTACCATTCCTCATCTTAAAGGAAATGTTGGTACTGAATTGGGGCCGGAGTCTTCGAATGTTTTCGATACACTTCATGAAAAAGTACCTACCACTTCTTCCGTTTTCCATTGGTTTAGGAGTCCATATTTCTCTGTGATGAGTCTCTTCCATAAGGGAATGTCTTCTAAGCTAAATTTCCACAACTACTTATGCAATAGACAATTATTGTGGAGGTCGAGTATCTTGATGCGTAAACTTCCTTGTCTCACTAGATTGTAGCCTCTATTATCTTTGTTCCCCTGCAATAGGAATCTCCTTCTCATTTGGTTGATCTACTTTTCAATAGAATACTCTTTGGGATGGAAAACAAACTCGTCCTATAGGTGGGAAGTGCGTCAATGACTAATTTTATGAGTAGGACGGGCAGTGCATCCATGACTGATTTTATGAGTGTCAGTCTGCCTCCCAAAAATAATATTGACTTTTCCATCTTGATAGACTCTTGTTACATGTCTTATATTGTGGTCTATACTTTGAGTTCCTTATTTTTGGCTCCAAGTGACATTCCTAATTAATTTGTGGGAGGGTAGCAACATTGCCACCATGATTCATGGCCAAAAACTATATATTCAGGACTTTCTTGACTGGCTAGAGGAAGCTTTTGTGCCAATTTACATTGAGTCCGGAGATTCCTTTATAAATTTTTAGAATATCCTTGTGGTGTCTCATTTGTAACACCCCTGCTTCACATACTATAAGTGAGTCATCGGCATTACAGTAAGTGGGAAATTCTCATACCATTTGCTCTACTTATATGAGCTCCAAAACCTCTCAACCAACCATTTTCGTTTGCTTTTCTAAATATATGATTGAGACCCTCAATAAGTAGTAATAAAAGGAAGGATGAGAGGAGGTCAGCTTTCCTAAGACCCCTCTGTGATTGAAAATAACCTACAACGTCACCATTTAACATTAGGGAGAAACTCACACTAGATATGGAAAATTTAATCCTTACCCTTTTTTTTGCCAAAGACCATATCTTTAAGGATCCTAAGAAGGTAGGTCCAGTTGGCATTATTAAAAGCCTTTACACTTCACTCTTGAATCTACCAGTTCATTTGCCACAAGTAATGAATCCATTATTTGTCTCCCTTTCAAAAAGGTCATTGATGCTCGTCCACCAATTTTCCCATGCAGACTTTAGTCTATAAAAGTTTTGAGATGAGCTTATTAGTCCCTTCTATTAATATTATAGGTATGGAGTCTTTTAATTCTTTGGCATTTACCTTCGTTGGAATTAAGGCTATGAAGGTTGCAGTCATAAGTTTCTCAAACAATTCCTTCTGGTGAAATTTGTGGATGGTCTGCATGAAATTTGCCTTTATAGTGTCCTAGTGAACTTCAAAAAAAATTCATGATGAAACCATTATGCTAGACTTCTCAAACAATTCCTTCTAGTGGAAGTTATGGATGGTCTGCATCAAATTTGCCTTTTTAACGTCCCATCAAACATCAAAAAAACTCACGGTGAAACCATCAGACCCAAGGGTTTTTTTCCCATTACAACTCTTGATTATGTGTTTTATTTATAATTCTGAGAAGGGTCTTCGGAACAATTCATTCTCTTCATTTGTGATTCTGGGACGACCTTGTAAATTGAAAGCAAGCCTCCAAGGTTCAGCTTCTAAGTACAATTTTTTTGTAGAAATCTATAATGTCTTCTTTTATCACTGTAGGTTCCCGAGTTTCTTCACCATTCACTATCATTCTATCAATGGTGTTAAATCTCTTGTGTGTTGTTTCCATTCTTTGGAAGATCTTTGTGTTGTTATCACCCTTTTTAGTCATAGTACGCTTGATTTCTGTCTCCATATGGATTCATCTTGTCTAATCATTATTTAATTTTCAGTCAGCTATCTACTTTCCTTAATTAAGACAATGACAATGAATTCTTCAAGTAATTTTTTCTTCTTGTTGGCTTATTCTCCAAAAGTAGTTCTACTCCACTCTTTGAGTTTCAACATTTTTAACTTGCTATTGAACCTAAAGTCGGGACATCCTTCTACTACATAGTCATTCCACTAGTTGTTTACCAACTCGCTGAAACCCTCCATATTGAGCCACCAATTTTTGAATTTGAAACTTAATTTAGCTTTCTCCCAGTTACCACATTCTAGCATGATGAGGTTATGGTCTGAAGTAGCTCTAGGCAAAATCCTTTGTCTGATATTTTTGAAAGTTTCTTCCCATCCTGAGAAGAAGAGGAACATGTCTAGTCTAGCTGCACTAGGATGGTTGATGCCTCTAAGGAAGCTAAAATTACCCCCAATTAGATGGGGGTCATGAAGTTCCATGTCCTCGATCAATCTAGAGAAGCCAGACAACACACTAGTGATTTTGAAGCTCCTTTTATTTCTAACATAAATCTATTTGTATTGAAATCACCACAAGTTACCCAAGGACCTTCACAAAGTTGTTTGCAAGCTGCAATTTCCTCCCAACATTATAATTTTTCACTTAATAGGTGGAGCATAGACACCGGTGAGGTACCACGTAAAAGAGTTGTGAGAATGGACAAAGCCATTGGTGATAGAGTGTCGCTCTATTTACACCATTATCTTTGACCTTACTCTGTTGTCCCACATTATTAGGATCCCCCACTACTTCCCACAACTTCGATGAAATCACATTTCATCTATCTACAAGGCCATAATTATTTGGTTGCTTCTTTATCTTCTCGTCTTAACATTTTTTATTGGAGACAATAGACATCAACCTTCTATTTTCCAGTAAACTCTTAACAATATTCCTATTTTCTATCTTGTTGAGTCCCTCACATTCCATGAAATTAGGTTTACATTCATTTGTAAGTGAGACAGAGTGTTTTCCCCCTACTTCTGACCACTTCTACTTGGTTGAGATTGGATTGTAAATTATTCAATTCATTCTTGGTGAGTCTTTTACTTTTTGGGGTGGTGATTATATTTTCCTGCTCTTTCTTCTTTAGCACCGCTTTTAATTTATCTAGCTTCATGAAAATGGCTAGACTTTCCTCTTCAAAACCTTCAAAAGTTACCCCATAAGTATTTCTTAAATTAAGAATGTGAGAATTTACCCAGTCTGAAATATCTATCTTAGCGTCGTTTAGGGATGCAGAGACTAGGTGGTAACCGATTGGATTTCGTGGACGGACTTCAGTTGCACTCATTTGGGATGGATGCATGCATGGTTGTACCTTCTACTATATATTTGGAATGGTTATTAATCTCAGTCTCTTCGCCTGACTGAGGGGTAATCTTAGGTTGCATGGTCAAGGTCCCTTTCGATGTCACTTCAATTGATTTATCTATATTGCGTGAGTCTACAATGCAACCTTCCAAAGTCATATATGTTTCTAGTAATTTTGAGGCCAGAGCTCGAATGTTCTCCAGTTCGTTATGAGTATTAGAAGCGCTCTTCATCTGAAATTGAGTTATAGCTGGGCTCAAGATATCATAAATAAGTTTTGGGCTTGATTTAATTGGGTCTCCAGAATTAAATTTAACCCGGCTCGAAAGATTTAAATTTTCTATGGAAGTTGTCCAATGTAACTCAGCATTAGCATGTTTTATCACTATCACATGTGACTCAACATTGGCATGTGCTGACATTGTCTCATACTCAACATTCCATGTGCTATCACTGGTGACTGTCCAGGTGAAGAATGCAAGTATTTTTATCCACTGGGTGAATTTCAGTGACTGTTGGGTAATGGGATTCAAAATTCTTCTAGCTTTGATAACTGTCATAGCTAGAAGCTCGTTCAAGATTTGCATGGAGAAGGTGATTCCACTATTTTTGATGGATATCTCCTTCAGGATCTTCCTCCTATATCCTTTGATTCTGATTCTCTCCCATTTGATATGGCTCCAGATAGACGTATCTTCCTCAGTATCAATCCATACATGATAATGGTCTTCTATGGACTTAATGGTTTTATAGGCCCATAGGTGAACAGGGATTCCCACGATCCTAATCTAAGTGGAACTTGTTTTTTCTATTTACTTGGAAGTGCCCGCCAATGGGTTCCACCAGTAAAGCGTGAGTGGTCTTTGGTTCAACAACTAACTGCTACAAGGCAATTGCTTTGTTGTAAGCCTAGAAGCAAACTCGCAAAGAAAGAGGCCCATTCCTATTTCGTATATGTTGAGGTCGAGCACTTATTTACATAGGTTGTTGGTCCATCTACGTATTTGTGACAATGCAGGTGAGAGATTTGACCCATCTTCGATAGTACCAACCAAACTCCTCTTTAATCCCTTATTTTGGGAGGACGAGAAACCATTATTGCAGATGACATTCCCACTCTTTAGTGCTTGAAATTCCATTGAATTATTTTATGCCCCGTTGCACCATTTATTGTTTTTTACTGCTTCAGCGAAAGAAAAGTTTGTTGTCTATTAATCTGTGGTTGTGTCTACTGGTCTCCCTCTTTTGTTTGGCAATGAAATTCCTCATTTTCCCAGCAATGAAGGCCCAACCAGAGTTGAAGGTCAGTTCAGAGATGATGATGTCTTATCTACTTGCCCCTTACATTAATGAGACATATGTATCTGTCGAAATTGTAAGAAGTTCCTAGGATAAGGTTTCCGACAAAGTTTACTTCTTCTTCCACCTTTTGACTACATTCTCATTCGTCTTAGAAGCTTCAAAGAGAGTCTAGATAATCCAATGCTTTATCTTCCTAGTGAAAGATGTTCCAGTGACGCTGTTTCTACATCTTCCGATCCAATCATACAAGTATCATGACAGATTAATGTCAATAGACTTGAATAAAACTACAAATAGATAGTCCTCCATCTCGATGGGGGAGGAGAAGGGGGTGCAGAAGAGAGGAGAGAGGGAATTCGGTGATTAGAAGGATCATAAGGAGAGGGTTAAAGGGTGATCTGTAATGATTATAGAATCTTTTTGGGAATAATTTCTGGGAGAAAAAAAAGTTTCATGACCGAGTAATGTCAATACACATGAATACAACTACAAAATAGATAGTCCTCCATCTCGATTTGGGAGGAGAAGGGGGGGAAGAATAGATAAGAGAGGGAATCCAGTGATTAGAAAGATCATAAGGAGAGGGTTAAAGGGTGATATGTAATGATTATAAAATCTTTTTGGGAATCTTGTCTGGGAGAAAAAAAAGTTTTTAATCCCAAAATAATTCAAGTTAAACCTCTTTCAGTATAAAATCAGTTTGGCAAACTATGACAAAGAAGTAGAAGATAAAAGCTGACTGTGTTTATATTTGGAACAAGTGAGTTCCTTTTAAGATGAATTTCTTCCTATAGAGGTTTTGGAAAATAAGAATTCCTACAATATGATAATTTAAAAAAGGTGAAGATTCATCTAGTTTCAATATGCTGGTGTTGTGATGAACAGAAGGAGGAAACAACAACCCATATTTTTCTAAAAGCCTCGTTGGAAAACAAGCTATGGAGAAAATTTGTTAATTTTGCAGGTACACAAATAGAAGGAATGTATTTACAACAATTAATCATTTTTTGGTGGAAATTCGAATCATCACCATAACTATAAGAAGTAATGAGAGAAATGCCAACAATAATCATGTGGACAATCTGGAAGAGAAAAAATAGTAGAAAGCATGGAGAAAACACTACTTTTGGAGGGATGGTGATGCAAGTTCAAGAAATGGTTAGGAAGTTGGTGAAAACACTATATCCTTGGATACATTTAGACTCAACTTTGTGGCTTGAAATTGTCAAAAAAACATAAGTGGTACAAGCCTAAATTACATTATCATAGTGTAATATGGAAAACCCCAGATACACACAGATTGGGATGCAACACTAATGGAGTATCCAAAGGGAACCTAGGGATGAGTGCATATGGCTTTTGCCTAAGGAACTCACAAGGAAATTTGATTTATGCTAGGTCAGCAGAAATTGGAAATAATACTAACACAGAGATATAGTCAGTGGCAATCTATGAAGAATTGGAGTATTATTGAGAGAATAGGGTGATATCACTAACAATCAAAACAGACACACTAAGTCTGATGAAAATGATAAGAGGGCAGTGGAAAATACCTTGGGAGTTGGCCGAAAGAGGAGATAATATAAGGATGAGATCAGAACAATTAAGTAAACATCACTCATATTTTCATAGAAGGCAATAATGTTGCAGACTAATTGTCTAATGAAGTAGTGGAAACACAACAAAGAAAGGAGTACAACAATTTTGATGATTTACCAAGAAATATTAGGACACAGATAAATATAGACAAATTAGAAGTACCAACATTGAGAATCAGAACAAGGAACATACCTAAAGCATATCTTGATAGGAAAAGAAAGCATATGACTACCTCGGATATTGACAGAATCTACATAATAGTATAATAATATAATACACAATCTAAGTGTTAAGGGGGTAGGTCAAGACATAAATGTTATACTTTACCCTAACTACCACAAAGTTACATAAAATAAACACAGAGACAGGTGGATCGGACACTACCGATGAAGTTTTAGAATGTTTCAAGGGAAAGTACATCACCAAATCTACTTCTGAGGAAAAGCACAAAATAAAGGGATATCATTCAAAGATCATGCGGGGAGTTGAGAAGAAGAAAATGAGGTAGAAAGGAAGCGGACTTACCAGGTAATAGTGAAGACCACTCGAGATCAAAAATGATTCAAAGGAGGAGGCAAACAACTGGAATTTTCTTCGACAATGCAGTGGAGAAGGTGGAGGAAAGAGTATTGTGTACTCATCAAGGATGAATATAGACAAGACCAAATTAGGTATTTTGTATTTTTGATATCATTGGCCCATGGGCCATTTTAGTTGTATGGACCACAATTTTTTTAAGAAAAGTCTCCCGGCCAAAATAATTTTTTTTCAAAAAAAATTGCATTATAGCACTAGAAGGAGACGATTTACTCTTATATAAACAACGCCACATCAAACCTTTGGGGTTTGGCCACACTAAAAGACTTTCTCTACAAAAATTTTCTAGTTATACATGAAGAGTCATGAATAAGAAGTTGATGCTACAACAAAAAAAACTTATTCCTTTCACAAATTTTCCTATATAGTTCTTCAATTTGTAGTAGCTAATTTCTTTGAGTAAATGATTCCAACATAAGATTTGGATTACTTTCATAGATTGAATAGGAATCAAGATCCAAAGTGCAAAAAACAATTGCCAAAAATTTTAAAAGGGCACAATAATTTTATTTTTAAAAAAATAATAGGGAAAAATCGCTCTGACTAAACAATTTTCCTCTGACATAATATTGGCATTGTTACTCTGCTAAATATAAAAATCTCTTCCATAGCAACTATTGTATCCAAAACTTGGTTTTCTTTTTTTCTTCCTTAAATATTTCTTGAAAATACTCCCCAAGCAGAGATTTTTGTTAAAAAATCAGCAACTGTTTTATTATAATTTTTTTTAAAAAAAATCAATGCATTGGCAGCGATTTATAAGAAAAATAAATTTAAATTGCTGACAAGACAGAAAAAAATCTCTCTTTTCTCAAAGAAATATACTTTTTCACTTATGTATATTGGAATTGGCTAATTGATCAGTTAGTTAATTCATTTATAGTCAAGGTAATTAGCTTTATTTTAAGTTGGCCAATAAGTTTGTTAGATTGTGAAATAGTTAGTTAAACTTGTCAGTGATCAGTTGGATCTAAAACTTGTATATACATACATGTAATGTAGCTGATATGTAGTATTGTGATGAATGACAGTTTCAGTTTCCATCTAAATCTCCCTAGTAAAATCTACATGGTATCAGAGCTCTAAACTATTGATCAGTTCAATACGATCATTGATGAAGCTGAGAGATGGGAGATGGTGAAGCTTCCACCATTGATGCATCACAAACATTTACAATTGAAACTATTGATGATGTTGATCAAAAGTTAATGTCCACTTCATCTTCACTTTTCAGACACTCTTAATAGAGTTGCTCATCACTGTGCAACTTACGGTGATGTAGAATTACTTTATGGAGCAGATTCATGTTGATTAACCTTTGAGCCAAGAGTAAGTTGGTGTTTGTGTTGGGGACTTGCAAGAAGAGTGCTTATCAATGTGAACAATAAGAGCAATGGGAGAAATGCAATATATTTGTACCTTCTTAATTCATGAACGTTGTGTTGACAGAGCTGCTCGGTCGGTTTGTTTATGCTACAAATGCAACCATCGTCTGGAAAGATCTGAAAGAGAGATTTGATAAGGTTCACGGATATCAACTGCACAGGGAAATCGCATGATTCATCAAGGTAATTTGACAATTTCAAAATATTTCTCGACATTATGATTGTTGACGGATGATTTTAACGTACTAGTTTCTCCACCTTCACGCAAATGTGATAAATCAAGAACTTATGTTGATAACCTAACTTGTTTGAATATATTTTCTTTTTTGATGGGATTGAATGAAGTGTATGGTCATGCACGAAGTTATTGGAAAGGCATATGATATGTTGATGGCAGATGAAGGCCAACGTATGACTGCAAGTTCACATGTAGTGGGGGTATTTCATATCCAACTGCTCTGTATGCAGGGAACAAAATTCTAGATCCAACTGCATTATATGCATGGAAAGGGAATTCTCAGAGGAAATTTTAGGATAAAAAGAATAATTGGGATCAAATATGTGGTCACTGTAAATTAAAAGACCACATCAAGGTAAATTGTTTCAGGTTATTAGAAACCCTGTTGACTAAAAGTTCTAGAAAATGTCAAAACAACCAGCAAATCAAAATCAGAAAATAAGCAACAAGACATGGCAAATCATGCAAATGCTACCAGATATGATGATTTTGATGATGTATTTGGACCTTTACTCCAAGAAAAGAACATGTAACACAAGTATAAACACATGAAGGACAAAGAGAAAGTAGGATCAAGCTCCAAAGGTAAAATGGATATGGAAAACATGGCAGGTATAATTTCAAAACCCAAATCATTATTAGTGACAACTAGAGACAAAGAAAAGGGAGATAGATGGATAATGGATTCAGATGCTACATGCCGTATGACATCTAAGCACAATAAATGGACATCTACATTTAGTTGTCTAGGTAAGAGGGTGCATTTACCTAATGTTGAATTTACTTCAGTGTCTTATGTTGGTAAATGTAAAATTATTGATTTCAATGTGTTGAATAATGTTTTGGTGGTACATGCATTCAAGCATGATCTTATTTCAGTATCATAGATTACAAGAAAATAGAAATTCTCAGTTAACTTCCTTCCTGAGTTTTTTGTTCTTCGGGACCTCTCCAATGAGAAAGTGAAAGGGATTGGTAAGGAGATTGTTGAACTTTACTACAACCATGTGGATAAGGAAGGACTGATGAGATGGTGTCGAGATGGTGTCCCTCACACAACACTCAGATGCATACAAGCTATTTTGGCAGTACAGGCTAGGACACCCTTCAATAAAGGTCTTGAAATATGAAACTCAAGGAAAAGAGAATATATACATTAGTTTATGTAATAAATGTTCAATATGTCCCATTTCCAAGTAAACAAGATTGCCTTTCCACACAAGTATATCTAGAGTTGTTGAGGATTTTTAACTTGCTTCACTTAGATGTTTGGGGACCATATAGGACTGCTACTCATAATGGTTGTAGATTGTTCCTGACAATTGTTGAATATAATTCAACAATGACCTAGTTGTATCTATTGAGAATGAAGAGTGATGTCTTCCAAGTTCTAAAGTCTCTTTTTGCCTTAGTTCAAACTCAGTTTAATAAGAATATCAAAAAAGATAAGATAATATAATGGCACAAAGTTCTTTAATATTGAATGCAATACTTTGTTTAAGTTTCTTGGTATTATTCATAAAAGTAGTTTTCCTCACACTCCACAACAAAATGGAATGGTGGAGAGAAAGCACAAACACATACTTGAGTAGCAAGGGCACTAAGATTTAAAGGTGCTATTCCCATCAGTTTTTGGGGAGAGTGTATATTAGTTGTTGATTATCTGATTAACATATTACCTACTGAAGTTTTTAAGGGGCAAACTCTTTTTCAATGGCCATAAGGCAAATATTTGTCATATCATGACAATAGGATGTCTATGCTATGCAACTAGAATGGTTAAGCCTGATAAGTTCACTTCTAGAGATGGCGAAAGTGTATACTGAGATACTCAGCAACTCAAAAGGATTATGTTATATACAATCTGTCTCAGTAAAAACTCTTGGTGAATATAGATGTTGTTTTCATGGAAGATGTTTTTCCCTTTTAGAAGATGAACAACACACAACCATCCTATGATTGATGATGAACTTCATCAGACACATATGCCCATAGAAGATAACTTAGTAGATCTGAATGAATGTTTATTCTTATGTGGAAAATATTACCCATGATCAACCAAGTATAGCTAAAGAAAATACAGAGAATGAGGTTCATGTAGATGTTGATGGAAGAGCTTAGGAAGGAGGAAGTAGACAGTGTTCCAGTGTTTCTCATCCCCCCATTTGGATGAAAGACTATGTTACTCAAGGTTCTAAGTCATCTCATCCTTACTCTCAGAGCAACTATCTGTCTTATGATAGTGTCTTTCCTCAATATAAGGTTTATTTGTCTCAGTTTTCCAAAGAGACTGAACCTAGGAACTATGAAGAAACAATATTAGACACGAGGTTGATATAGGTCATGCAACAAGAGATTCAAATATTAGAAAAAAATGGTACTTGCGAGGTAGTTCAGTTGAGAAGAAAGGCTTCTATACGATGAAAATGGGTGTTTAAAATTAAGTATAAGGTTGATGATGAGATTGATAGAAAGCAAGATTAGTAGCAAAAGGTTATAGTCAGACTGAGGGGGGATTGATTATCAAGAAACATCTTCACCTATAGTGAAAATGGTGATTGTGTCACGACCCAAAATGATTCGTGAGTGGCACCCACACTTACCTCCTTAGGTGAGCGAACCAACACACCTACACCCCAACATATACCAATAGATCAACTATAAATAATATAAATAATGCGGAAGCTCCAAAAGATGCTAAGCAACCAATTTAAATAAGTTTCTAAAGTTTAATACTTATCATCCCAAAATCTGATAGTCATCACATCAAGGACATCTATTTCCAAATTACCAAGTCTAAGAGTGTTTAAGAAACCAAAATAAGCAATAAGATGGTCCATGTCCAAAATTCAAAGACATTAAGACGTGAATGAGAGAATCCAGAACGAGCTAGAATTAATAGCTCTCCCTGAACTCTGATGTACTGGAGACTGGCTAGAGCTGAGGGCGAGTCAAAGTCGATGGTACACTTGCTGCACTCCACAAAAGAACAGAGAAGAAATACAAGTAGGGGTCAGTACAAGGAAACGTACTGAGTAGGTATCATCAGTCAACTCAAAATAGAAACCAACATATATTGAATAATATCATAAAATCAACTACAATACTTAACAGGTGGCAAACAACAAACACATGAACCATTGACAACAACATCATAATAGGTACACCATCAATCACAACATCAAGCACACCTATGAGGACTCATGCCTCCACACCATACTCATTTGGAAAATAGGTTCTTTGAGAATTAGTATATTACTTCAAGATTTCTTTCCTTTAATGTTATTGTGTGGGAACGTGACACTCCGATCCCATATATCGTGTCGGAATGTGACACTCCGATCCCATAATACCGTGTCGGAACATGACACTCCGATCCAATTATCCCATTATTTTATTTCACCAAGCCTTCTTTATTCAAGGCGTCATTTTAAATAGAGAGGGTTCAAGATTAGAAATTCAACAGTCTCATAATTTTAGGCCAACCACAAACCACACAATCAAAACATACAATCACACAATCAAGTACATAGGAGACTTTACAATATCACTCAATACATATCAATCGCTATTTAGAGTTTATCTATCAAATAGAAATAAACCATAACCTACCTCCACCGAAGAACCGAAGTCAAACAACTACTTTTCCAATGTCTTTCCTTTCCTTATTGCCTCCGAACCCTTCCGATCTATCAAGTATATATATATATATATATACATATATATAAGGTGTAAGTTAACAAGACCATAAATACTCCGATTATTCTGGGTCTAGCCTATACCCATCAATCCACCTAATTCTATAATCAATATCTTAAAGTTCAACCTAAAGATAAGTCTTACTTCCTCCAATTAACAATTTAATGAAAATTAAGTAATTCAATAAACCTAATATTTAATTACCTATCTCAATATATTAAAAACTTAACTTGATAACATGATAATAATATTAATAAGCTTAATTCCTATGCCACTGGTAATGAAACCAGTGGTAAGCTCAACCAACTATAATTCTATTCATATAAAAAAAAACTCAATTTAGTGAGCACCTAAGCAGTAGTGGACATTTGAAAATAATGGCAGTAGCATTTATGTTTCTCCATTCCAACATTTAATATGTTTTGCTTTTCAATTTCATCAAAGGCACATGCTGAATTTTCTTTATAAATAAATTGCTCCAATTGATTCTCTTTCAAGAGTTTGGGTGCAACAGGTATACAACAACAATCGCCACTTAATGACCATTACACACGAGCACCGTCAACCAACCCAATGCTACTATCTAACCTCAATTTCAACCCAACCTTAATTACATAATCAATATAATCAAATTGGGACATAAATCAATAGCGAAATATATTTAATACTTAGAATATTACCTAGTTCGCTAGTTCACTTAGACGCCGCAGGAAGATTTGCTAGGTTTATTTTTCCCTATCCTTCTTTTCCAGATCATATCTTTTCCAAAATTCTTATATAACCATGGTAAAAGTGACCCATTACTAAATTTAAATGTTATTTCTCTAACCACCAACTCTATAAATTATTAAAATAACCCCACTAATTGCATAATTATAATTACGAATAGTCCAAAACACCTCCTTAAATCTATTGGAAAGTATTTTATAACATAAAAAAAATTTTAGTGCTCAAAACGATTGAAAATGATCGTTACAAATTGTTGGGGCAATCATAGCCTTAGCTGCTGCTAAGAAATAGATGATTTTTCAAATGCATATATTCAATTCTTTTCTATAGGGTGATTTGTCTTGGGAGGTGTATGTTGAACTGCCTAAGGATTTTGTGGTCAGGGGAAGAATAAACGTATTGTTTGTAAACTTGTTAAGTCACTCTATGGACTTAAACAATCATCAAGACAATGGAATTTCAACTTGACAGAGGCTTTCTTTAATTCAGACTACACACAGTCACCTAGATTAATCTTTGTTTACTAAAAGGAGTGGATCTAGCTTGGCAATAATCTTGGAATATGTTGATGATCTATTGATTATACGAAATAACATTGAGTTAATAGAAGAAACCAAGTATGTACTGCACAGACATTTTAGGATTAAAGATCTAGGAAAGCTTAAATATTTTTTTGGAAATTGAGTTCTTTAGCAAAGGTTTTGTGGTGAACCAAAGGAAATATGCTTTCAGAGTTGATAGCTGAAGCCGGGTTGGGAAATGCTAAACGAGTTTGGCACCACTGGAATCCAACATAAAGTTGACCAATGTAGAGTTTGATCAAGATATCAAGACTACTGACATTTTATTTGAGGATGTTTCTAGATACAAAAGGCATATAGGTAAGCTGCGTTATCTTATGAACACAAGGCCAGACATAGCCTTTGCAATACAGACCTTAAGTCAGTTTATAAAACAACAAAAAATGTCATACTGGATGCTGCTCTAAGGGTAATGAAATACATTAAACTGGAACCAGGGAAGGGATTGTTGATGAGCTCAGATCACATGCCTCACTTAACAAGCTATTCTGATACAGATTGGGCTTGAAGTTTGGTGATTCACTCATTTCCTGAAAATCCAAGAAGCAGAATCCTGTCTCTAGGAGCTCTGCAGAGGCTGAGTAGAGGAGTATGGCTAGTTTGACAGCTGAAGTAGTATGAGTTTTTGGTTTGTTCATGGAACTGAATGTAAAACTAATTGAACCATATTCAATTTATTTTTTTGATAGCGAAGGCTTCTGTACAAATTGGTGTAAACCCAGTGCTTCATGAACGTATTAAATGCATAGAGATTGATTGTCATTTCATTCGAGAAAAGATTTAGAAAGGGCTCAAGACAACCTACATCAACACTAAAGACTAACAAGTTGATTTGCTTACTAAGTCTTTGGGAAGGACACAAAATGAATTATTACTAGACAAGCTTGGAGTATTGAACTTGTTCAGTACATCCAACTTGAGGAGGAGCATTGAAATTGATTAATAGATCAGTTAATTAATTCAATTAGTTAGTCAAGATAGTTAGCTCTATTTTAAGTTAGTTAAAAAGTTAGTTAGGTTGTCAAATAGTCCGTTAAAATTTCCAGTGATCAGTTGGATCTAGAAGTTGTATATATATACATGTAATGTAGCTTATGTACATTTAATTGTGATGAATGATAAAGTTTTAATATCCATCTAAATCTCTCTTTAAAATCTACAAATGTATGATGACCTTTTTCTAGTTGTTTCACTTGTTTCTAGTTTTGTAGTGCTTTTGACATTATCATGTCTTCTCTAATGAAATTTCCTCTGCCTTCTCAATGACTTAAAAAAATTGCAACTATTTTATTTTATTTATTAAAATGGCTACCTGGGGAGCGATTGACTAGAAAAATATTTTTTGATTAAAACGCTGTCATAGAAACGATTTTAGTTTAAAAAATTCGAGAATAATGTTGCCCTTGTAGGACAATGATTTTTATTTTTAATAGACTAACGGCGTCAATATTTTTTCAGAGGAAAATAGCTTCGTCATGAATTATTTTGTCCTTTTGGTTTTAAAAAATATATATGCCCCTTTGGAATTATCGGCAATTCTTTTTGCCCTTTAGACTTCGGACTAAATTATATAGTAGGTATTGCCTTCTTCTTTTTTTTTAATTGTAAGGGATTTCATTGACCCTGATAAGGTCAATGAAGATTATACGGGCATATGCAAAACTGTTAAAAATAGTCCTTTAGGTGTTACAGAGGGCTTTAGAGTTTAGGGTCGTGTTAAGTAATATTGGAAAATTCCTACACAATGCAAGGAAGATCGTGGTCAACAAATGAATGAACTATTGGTCTTGATGAGTTAGAAAGTATATCCATTAATGTTACAATAGAATCCATTTATGGTCCATACTTTGCTTACCTGAGTTGTGGATATACAAGGAAGCATAGATTTCCTCTTGAACTTGTCCTAAAAAAGCAGTTACACGCTTAAACTATCATGGTAACTTTTTACACACTTTAACTATCCAAAAATAAATTTATTACCATCCTGAGATGTGTAACACCACTCTCACATTATGTAGTGTATTACAATTACTGTCACATCAGCGCACGGTAGTGTCATGTCATAAATTATAATTTTTTGTTTTCTTTTCTTTATTAATTAGTTTTTCATTTGTTAATTATATTTTACTCTAACTAATCCCTAATTAGTTGTTTTAATTCTCTAATAATTGTATCTTCTTCATCACTAATCCCACCCATTTTCAATTCTCATTTCATTGAAAAATCACATTAATTGGGCCCCACCATCACTATTGATTTTGTTCTTCACAGCCGCTATATGACCTTCAATTCTTCTTCTTCTTTGTCACCAACATCAAATATCGACACCACCATTATTAATATCAGTTTTTTCTTCTTCACCCCCTTCAATTACCTCTTTTAATGTTTATCACCCACCACCTATCACCACCAAACTCTTAAAGCTGTTATTATTACCAAAATAAAAAATTGATTAACAACAAAAAATTCTTTAACAAAGTCAAAAAAAATGAAAAAGATAGAAACAATCAATTAAAAATTTTCTAGATAAAATACAATTATTCAGTAACAAATCATTGAAAATTAACCTAATTGAGGATAAAAACTAATTATGCTTTAAGATTGTGATAAAAAAAATGAAGAAATGTGATGAAAATAAAGAAGAGGACAATGGGTGGGGTTTGAAGAAGAAGAAGTTTGTGTTGGGGGGGTGGTGGTGGATATAATTCTAGCTTACTTTAATTTCAAACCAACACGCCTACTTTTATTTTTATTTTATTGTCTTTCTACGTTAGTTTTAAGGGGTAAGAAATTTACTTTTGTGTAGTATAGATGTGTAATAGGTCACTATAATAATTTAAGTGTGTAACTAGCTTTTCCGGATAGGTTCAAAGATGAATTTATGCCTTTTCCCGAATGTACAATTCATACATTGAACGTGAATTCAATATACAATATGGTGTACTTGCACTTTTTAGATTTCAATTTCCTATGAAACCACATATGCTCTGTATTTTTCAGGTATATATGTAGATTAATGTAATGGATGACTTTAATTTTACCTATTATTCAATAACTAGTAAATCTGGCTGCGCTACACGCAGTTTTTAAATATTTCATATTTTATTTGAATGTTGCTAAGGAATTTCACATTATTTGATAGTATTTATTATAAAAATTGTGTTTTGTTTCTATAAATTTACAAAACATTATTTCCTTTAATTCTACTGGCACTATCATTGTAAAATTGTCAACACGAGCTGGACCCAAAATATAATGTCACATAGATCGAAAAGGGGTAAAACGTTATTTGTAATGGACCTTAGTATAGTATATGTGTATCTCTAAGACGTTTTCGAGCATAGGTTGGGGGTACTTATGCATTTTCCCTTATTATTTCTCATACACTTATTATTTGGCTTTATCTTATAAAAGTTTTTGAGTATTCACATTCGTAATTATTTTTCATATTTTTTGTGTTTTCTCCTATTTTAAAAGAGCATGAATATTGTACCCTGAAACATAAAAAAGGTGAATGTTAGGCCTTTAAAAAAAGAAAGTATATTTTTTAAGTTTTACAATATAAATAGAAAGTAAAAATGTGCATTTTATCTTTATTTGTACCAAATAAAATAGATTTCAAATTTATTTAATCTCTTATATGTTTGCTCATTTAAAGGTTTATTTTCTCAGATTTATACACTTTTAATATATTGTGTGTTTCGCTAAAACAATTTAAAATAATTTCTACTACAACAATCTATTTGAAGCTAGTGGTTCATTTGTAGTAATTTTCAAAAAAAGTAGTTACATGGAGTAATTTGTAATAACGTAAGATGAGGTATGGCAAAATATACTTTAAGATTTTTTTTGTCGTTTTGACATACAAATAAATACAAGGAAATAAGAAATTTTGCAAATGTTTTCACAAGCAATTTCAAATGTCGTATTATTTTTTTCACTTCTTATTCGTATAAAAAAACATAAACATGAGTTCACTTATTGATTTGCAAAAGGATAATCCTACATGAATAAAGTTAATCTTGCTTAGTTGATAAATCTTCTCATTTTATATATGTCGTCGCGGGTAGCATTATATTTTCATATAATATGTACTGAATAAATAATTTACAATGAATCGATTATATAAATACAATCAACGATGAAAAGTCACTATATAATTTTTAGAAATATTTGTGATGAAAAATTAAATAGTAAATTTGTTTGGTAAAATTTGAAGACAAACCAAAAGCATGGTAAGAGAACTTCTTGCACTTGTTCAGGTTTCAACTCCTCGGGAAAATCAATAAAGAGATAATTTGTTGTAAAACCACTAATAATTCGTAAACATTATCAACAACCAACGATAAAAAGTCACTATATATTTTTTAGAAATATTTGTGATGAAAAATTAAATAGTAAATTTGTTTGGTAAAATTTGATGATCAACCAAAAACATGGTATGAGAACTACTAGCACTTGTTCATGTTTCAACTCCTCTGATAAATCAATAAAAAGATAATTTGTTCTAAAAACTACAAACAATTAACATATTATTAGAATATTATTATCATATGATATATAAATCAAAATTCATTGCTTGAGGTAATGAAAATGAAGATAAAAAAAAGATGTTACAATGCTAAACAAAAAGAGATTAAAGGAGAGATATAAATAACCAAATTGATGTAATGATAAAATAGTACAAAATGGGAAATAGAGGAATTGTGGTAGAATTCTGAAATCTTTACATTATATAGTAAAATTCTAAAATGTTGAATTATCTTTTCATTAAAGTTACCATTAAATGAGTATTGTTTTTAATGAAATTATGTAACCACTTTTTTCGTAATTAAACACATTAATTATGGAAAGTAAATGTTAAAAGTAGGGAGTAGCCTTTTGGAATTTTGTATTTTAGGAATGTATAACTGACCATTAATAATTAATACTCTCTTTGTCCCAATTTACTTGTCCAATTTTCATTTTATACTTATCCCAAATTATTTGTTCATTTTGACAAATCAAGAAATGACCAAAAAAATGTTATTATACCCTCAATTTATTACTTTGAAAATGGTAGAACTTTTTCATTAATTTTTTAATTCATCTACTTCATAATTAATAGGGATAAAATAGTAAATTCACTATCTCAATAATTGTTATTTTAATAGACGTTTCAATTCAAAAGTAGACAAGTAATTAGGAACAGAGGGAGTAATGGATAGTACTTAATAATTTAAAAATAGAGAAAAATGTCTAAAATTTAAGAAAATCAATAAATTTTCTGATCATTTAGACATGCAACATTAGCAGGATGAAGATCCTCCTTTATATATATAGAGAGAGAAATGTTACAAATCCACGTAATTATGTGGATGTTTCTCTTAATTTATCTCGAACGTAATGTATGTATTTACTGTACTTATTATAGTTGTACTAACGTATTTAATAATATAAGATGTGACATGTGTTTTCTAAATCCTATAAAAGGGTACTGTTTCACCCTTGTGAAATACACTAGAAGAGATAAAAGAATACTCTCTACTACTTTATACTTCTCATTCGCATTTGTCTTCCATTTCTTGTTTAGTATTATTATATTTTTCTCTTGTTTTACAACACGTTATCAGAATGAGTCTTTAACCAAGTGGGGCATACTTAATTCTAAATAAATTCCTAAAACTCATTAAACTTTCTTTTAGAGTCATGTATGTATTTGTGTGTTTATAACATCTAATTGGACTCGCATAAATCTTTGATCTGTATTTTTATTACTATATATAAAACTTGCTTTAGGTATCATTATAATACTTTACTAGGCATAATAATCAATACATTCTAAGTTTATATTGTTAACTTATTTATGCTACTAATTTATAACTCAAAATTTCTTATAAGTAATACGATAGCATGATAATTAGAAAACTTATAAATATTTTCTTGTCATAAATTTATGATAAATATTTGTATGTCATAAAGAGAGTAGTATCATATTAAATAGGCATGAAAAACTCGGAAAAGTTCGACGTTAATAACTATTGAAACTAGAAATAAATACTTAAAACAAGTAGAAAGTATATTAAACTCACCGTTTCAATTCTTCATGAATTTACATGTTTTTGTGACATTATGTTCATGCATATAATATACTTTATACTAATTTTTAATCATTTGAAACATTAATTTATCTTTTATTATAATCAAATCAACATCATGTTATCAACTCAACTATTTTATGATAGTTTTCATCATGCTGAATTTGTCAAAGCTTGAATTTGTGGCACTCGAAATTTATTGAAATAAATATTTGTCATGGATACTTGATGCCGAAATTTACCTTACCACTAAGGGTCTTGGTGATTGAATAATCGAAAGAAATACGACACCAAGTCAAGATAAAATAAAAACTATGATTTTCCTTCGACATCATCTTGATGAAAGCCTGAATGTTGAATACCTAACAGTGAAAGATCCATCTGAATTGTGGATAGGTTTGAAAGGGAGGTACGACCACCTCAAAGAAACAATATTGCCAAGGGCTCTTTATTAGCGGATGCACTTAAACTGTAGTTGAGTATAACTTTATTGTATTTTAAATCACTTCCTAATTAAAATTATGTGAGGAAGTTATAAAAGATGAGGAAATGTTGGAAAAGACACTAACTCCTTTCCATGACTCCAGTATGATAATACAAAAACAATACCGTGAAAGGGTTTTAAGAAAATACTCTGAATTAATCTCATCCGTTCTGGCGGTTGAGCAACATACTGACCTTTTAATGAAAAATCATGAAGCCCGTCCCGCTGAAAGTGCTCCATTACCGAAGGCACACACAGTTGAAGCATACGATCAAGCTGAAATAACACAAAATAATCGGGGCCATGATAATGTGCGTGGGCATGGCAAAGGCAAATGACGATATAATAATCATCGAGCTAGTGGTCATAACAAAAGGGAGAACAGTATGGATTCTCAAAATAATTATTCTAAAGGAAACAGCGATCATTGTAATCGTTGTGGCCTTAAAGGTCATTGGAAAAATGAATGTCGGGCACCTGAGCCTTAAAGGCAATGCCTCCTCTTATAATGCCCGAGTAGAGTCACATTTGACTCTCAAAGATGATTCTCACACAGGATCTTCACAAAAACATACCCTATAATAATAAGGTGGGAGATCTCAAATATATATTTAGTCAGTCATAGAAGAAAGTTGATAATAATCTCTTCAAAAAAATAATCTGAGGATAGTATGACTTAAATAGTAGCTCCTTGTATCAAATGTGACAGTTTGATCATATATAATTTATTCATGCATCCAGAGAAAAATCATAAATTCAAAAAGGCAGAGATGATCGTACCTGTACTTGTTTTGCCTTTAAAGTTGCATTCCGTTTTGATGAAATTTTTGAGGATTGCTAAAAAATTTCTGCCCCAGTTTAGAGTATAAGATATATACTCACTTTGTTTAATATTCTACGAAAATTTTTGAGGTTTTCTCAAATATTCTGCCCCAATTTATTAGTAGGGAATTTTTTATCCTGCTTCACTCAAAGAAAATAGTAAGTTCCAAAGAAAGTTATTGTCTTGTATTTGGACATTAAGGCTCGAATTCGTATTCTGGTGTCAATTATGTTCATGGATTGTCAGTTAGCCTAGATTTGAATTTGTAAAGGAGTGTTTTAAAATGACATGGCAAAAAGAGAAATTTATTTGATAGAGACCGGACCCATCAAGGGTTGCCTACGTATCCAAAGAGGAAATTAGGTCAAAATTAGTTTAGATATTACAAAGAAAATGAAAGGAATTGAGGAAAGTTTTTGGCATAAGGTCTGAGAATAATAGAGTCATCTTTATTCATAAGAGTCTTGTCCTTATCAATTTCTCTGATGTGATTTATGTTTCCTTGTAAAGCGCCTAGCGTACTTCTTTGTAGGATCTTCTTGAACGATGAATGCATTTGCCATAAAAGGATTGCAATTGTTGTTTTGTGGCCCTTGTTGCACAATAATTTTTCCTTTTTCAATCATATTCTGAATCTTATTTCTCAATGCTTCAAATTCTTCTGTGTCATGACCTTGAATGTTTGAATGATAGGCACAACTTTTGAAAAGATCAAAGTTTGAAGAAGAGTGCTTGGGAATCCATCCATTTCGTGGTGTTAAAAGTCCTTTAGCCTATAATCTCTAGAAAATGTCAGTCAAAGATTCCCTTAAGGGAGTGAATACACGAGGTTTTCTTATCTTATGTTGAGATATCTGCAGGTTCGAATGCTCAAGAATAGCATGAATTTGCTCAATATTCTGATTTCTTTGTTTTGGAGGTATAAAGGTTGATGCATCTTCATTCCTTTCATCTAATGAAATTTTTAGGACTTGACGAGGATTTTGTGTATCAGTAATTCTTCCAGACTGAATATCATATTCTAACTCTTTTCCAATTCGAATTAGACTGTAAAAACTTTGAATACTAGCGAAGAGCAGGGTTTGATAGTATATACCCTCAAGTGACCTGATAAGAGTTTGGACCAACTCTTCTTCATGCAGTAAGTGACGTATCTTGGAGGCTTCCATTCTCCACCGTATGAAATATTCCTCAAAATATTCACTACTTAATTTCTTCACTTTGAGAAAATTGCATATTGTACGGTGAACCTTCTTATTAAACTTGTATTGTTCCACAAAGTATCGAGTCATGTCTTCCCATGCGATCCATTTGTCAAAGTCTTGTTTGACGTACCAAGTGAAGGCTATTCCTGATAAGCTTTGAATAAATAATCTCATTAGGAGAGGTTCATTAATTTCTAAGCCAACTAGCCTGCTGCAAAAATCTTTGAGATGTGCCATTGGATCCCCACGTCCGTCTAACATGTTAAATTTTGGAAATTTAAATCCTGATGGCAATTCAACTCCTGGGTGTAGACATAATTTTTTACACCTCAGGTCATGAGCGGATATTGAGTTTAGTCCTCCATTCACCTTTTTCTCCAAGTCATGCATTTTTCGCTGCATTGCATCTAGCTTAGACTTCTCTATTTTGTCACCAATTCCCTCATATTGTAAAGCATCAAAGTTGAGGCGTGTTGGAGACCTTTGTTGAGAGAGGGTGTGAGTAGGAGTAGAATGAGGAGAGATGGTACAAAAGGTACTTTGTGTTGGGCGAGGAGAGGGGTGATTTTTTTGAAGGTTGAACATATTTATCATATTGCAGGTTCTAAGTCGAGCCAAAGTCCAAGTACTAGACAACATTTAATCAAAGAGGTAATGAAACACAAAAGCGAGTTATTATAGCCAAAGTTATAATTTTAAATGAATGACGCAATACCTTCAAAGTGGGACAATTGTAACAGTTAATAGAATAAGGTCACATAATTGATTCAAGTTATACTTTAGCAATTTGAAGTTTAGAGTCAAAGAAAACTTTTAACTCCATTTTGACATAATGACTTGATTTAAATATGATGATCAGATTGACACCAAAGGTCGAACCACCTAGGGCTTATGCAACATGTATGACCTAACTAGGACTTCTAAGAGTTGGTTTGACACGGACTTGAAAGGGATTCTATGCGAGAGGCTCGTGGTTTTGCGGTAGTAAAACTATCTGTTACGTCTACGCATATGCCGACTCTCTATAATAGGTGGTTGAAGTGAAATGGAGTAGTTGTGAGAGGTGCAAAGACACAACATCACGAGAAAAAAATAAATAAGGCAGAGGGTCTCAATTGGGGGAAGTATGAGAGGAATGAAAGTTATCAAAGCAATAAAGACTTTAACATTTAGATTTGAAAGCGGTAACACATAGGTAGTTTATAAAGCGATAAATAAATAAATAAATAACCATAAGTAAGTAAAGAAAAGTAAACATATAGACATATTAAAAATCATGAAAATAAGGAAAGAGGGTATGAGATTAAATATGTAAGTGAACAAATAAGGGGAAAAGGAAAAGATGAAACATGGTAATAAACAAATAAGTAAAAGAGAAAGAGGTAAAATATTGAAAGAAGACGATAAATAAATCAACAAAATAATAACTAAACATGGAAAGCACCTAAAAAATAGTGAAATAACCAAAAAAAAGAAAGTTAACCCCACATAAATAAGCATGAAACACGTAATGGTAAGAACCTAATATTCTCCAGCAGAGTCTCCATTCTGTGGCGCCCCCATTTATCATAAAACGGGTTTTGTGCACGACCTAACAACTCTTTTGTGATTTTGAGTTTAGAGTCGTCACCTAACGATTTAAGCCGCGTTAGGGAACTTAGCTAACCTAACTAAGTCTACCTAAGGTCAACGAGCCAGAGATCATGTAACGACCTGTTTAGTCGATTCGAGCAGTAAGATTATTCTGATAAAAAACTGACTGGGTCGACGGACCACGCGACGGACCGTCATGGTCACGACGGCCCGTGATGGATTCCGTCGTCCCATACTTGTAAATTTTCTTCTACTACTTTTCTCATTTCCCTCGACGACAAGTAGGACGAACCGTCATAGGCACGACGGACCGTCGAGGGGCTTCGTTCCAAAACACTTAAACTCTGAAAATCTGGGTACTGAGATCGACTCTCTGAACTTCGCGACGGAACTGCAGGACGGACCGTCGCAGGTACGACGGACCATCACAAACCCTTTACAGAATTTGACTCTCTGAACTTTGTGACGGACCTGCAGGACGGACTATCATAGACACGACGGACCGTCACAGGTTGCGTAACCTAACTGGGTCGAATTTCTGTTAAAAATTTTAAAGGGGTGTTTTGGACTATTCATGAAAAACTTTATGCAATTAGTGGGGTGAGTTTAATAATTTATTTACATGGAGGGTTAAAGGAGATAACCTTGAAATAAATAATGGGTTACTTTTATCATAATGAATTATATGATAATTAGGGTAAAAGAAAA
>NC_028646.1:64495403-64526661 GCF_001406875.1 Solanum pennellii
TTGATGTGATGACTTCCAGATTTTGGGGATGATAAGTATTATATTTTAGAAGTTTATTTAATTGGTTATATTAATGAGTTTTGGTCTTCCGCATTATATTTTGTTATTCAAAATTTATATACTGGTAAGCGTTGGAGTTTAGATTTGTTGGTTCGCTCACATAGGAGGATAAGTGTCGGTGCCACTCGCGGCTCGTTTTGGGTCGTGACAGATCAGGGTAAGGGTTCAAATTACCTCGAGGGGATGGTGTTAGGCATCCCTCGAGGTCCACAAATGTGGGCTCCGACCGTATCTCATACAATTTATGTGGGGGTTAAAAATAGCAATTAAGGTCACTTCATTAATATGTCTGCTAGGTGATAAGAAAATTTTAACAATTAAATCTCTTTATTATTTTAATTAATTAGGTAAGCATGTAAGACTATCTGATAATATAATATTAAACAATTAAGATAGCATCCTCATTTTAATTTATTATTTAGGCATACGAGACTAAGTGATAAAATATTAAACAAATTGAGAAATAAATTTATTATTTTTTAATTAATTATTTAAGCATATAAAAATAAGTGATAGCAATAGATAAACACCAAATAAAATTTTAAAGATAAGCGAGAGGATAGAAAACGGGACAAATAAATAAATAAATAAATCTATTTTTTTACCTACCTCAAATAAATATAATTATTAAACAAGTAAAAGGGTAAAAAGGGAAGGGAGACTCAAAAGAGACTTTTGGATTAGCACTCGACTTTTCTTTTTATTTTTCGATAGGCTGCTGTATAGGGACAGACAAAACCAAGGTTTGTTTTTCAAGCCTGAGTTGATTTCGTCATCTCCGTAGGGCCAACTACCCCTACCCAACCACCGCATGCATTTCGTACCTAAAAGGAGCCTAATCATCCCAACTTGATTGTCCAAGAGACATTGGACTCTTAAAGGGGTGGGTTTAGATAAAAATAAAATATAAAGCCCTCCTAGACACCAAGTCAAATAAAAAGAACAAACAATACAGTCATTTACCACGATAGGTCTCAATTTGGCCTCTAAATTTAACTAGACATGCTTTACAAACAACATAAAATTATGGAATGTTTTCATGCTAAATTGTGTGAGCATACAAAGTTATAATAACAAAATAAAGATTAATTATGAGGGCAAAATATGACATGAATATAGATTTTAAGAAATACATGCAGAGATTGATTGATTCAAAGTGACAATATTTTTTTTGAGAAATTATTTGATAGTGAGCAGAAAATATGCAACAAAATTTATTTGAATTATTTAACATGCTGAAAATTCATTTTAACGGGCTAATTGACATTTACCTTATTACTTTAAATCCTAGGGACATGATTTCTATATGAGAATGTTGAAAAATTATTAGTATACAAAGAGTTATAAAAATCTAACCGATTAACCTACTAAGATTATTAGAATCTAATTTGAACATGCAAAAGTTATTAGAATCTACTTATTGTAAAACTTTTAACAAACTTAAAGTTACTAAAAGAAATCACTAAGCATGTTGAAGATTAATATTATTCAAAGCTCACAAAATAATGACTAGCTCATTATTAATCGATTGATAAAATTAACATAGAAAACAAGATTGTACTAAATTTAACACATATTCATTACAAGTTAATTAACACGGTCAAGTTATAACAAAGGTTTCTCAATAATTAGGCATGGTAATTTTATTAGCAATTTGAGATTAGGTAAACTTGATAAATGAACTACCAAGCTTAAGATGTTGAAACATGCGAGAATAATTAAAATTAATTAACCTTGATTTTATTAGTTGAATCCTATCAGCATGATATTTAACTTTATTATTTAAATCCTATAGGCATGATTTCTAAATGAGTTTGCAAATAAACAAAAAATTAGCATGTAATTCCCTCCCCTTAGGCGATTCCCCAAATTCATTATATATATATAGAGTTAAAGAGCTGTACAAATATTACAAGTAAAAATAAAGAACAAATAAACATATATATAACAATAAAACGAATGAGGCTTCGTCCACCATTTCTTCTAGGCAACTCTTCAACATCTTGAACTCTAAGTTCAAAACCTCGTAGAAGAGGTAATGTAACACATATACAATGAGGAAATAGTTGTAATATAAAATACTCGTAATAATACATTATTCTCATATATATGTAAATAACATACAAAAAGAGATAATGAACGACCATAGTTATATTCTCACACATAAAAGGATAATGAAACTAACTTGGATGCTTTCTTGTTTTTTGTTTTCCAACACACAAATATTTATTATTATGCAAAATCAAATTTAAACTAATAAAGAGGGCTAACCAATTATGCAGAAAAGATTATCAATAATATAGACAGCATAATCCGAACACAACAAAGTAGCAAAAAGCACTTGAATGCTTATCAGAATCTTAACTTGTTTTTATGAGTAGAGCAATATTATTAGTATTCAAGTATGAGCAATGAGAGAATGAGAGAGAGTTAAGAACAAGGTACCACTTGTATTAGAAGAATGAGTGAATGAGGAATTGATAGGATGAATGTGTGAGTCTTGAAAGTGAGTGTTGAGAGTTAGAGAACTTGGGATCAAAAGTGAGTGGATGAATATATCTTTGAGGGGAATATCACAAGGAAAATAAATAAAGTAAGGGGTCAATTAATATTCTATTTTTCTTATTTAAAAGAGAGCCAAATCAGAAAATTTTAAAATATATATTACCACATATAAACAAGAATAGAAAAGGAAATCATAATAATATTTTCCTTAAAAACAGAAGAGCCAAATCAAATTTTATTTTTAAGTTATTTTACCAAATATGTATGCAACTAAATATAACAATAAAGGTGTCACAAATAAACAAGTAAGAATTAGTCAAGCCAAATATTAATGGCAGGAGAGACCAATTAATATAATTTTCTTTTTCAAAATAGCCAAAATCGAAATTATAATAATATTTCAACACCAAATATAAACAAGTAAAATAAAATTAAGGAGAGTAACATTATTTTCCTTTAAATAAAGCAGAGCCAACTTGGAGAACTAATTTGACTATTGATATATTTTTGTTTTTATTCCTCAATTAAACAAATCATTACAAATACATATTGAGTAAGAATCTAGCAGTTTATTTATCGAAAAAGGCTTTGTTAACAATAGATACTAAATCAAGGGAAGAAAAGAAATATTCAAGCAATAATTGCTTAGAAAGATACAAATAATGGTAAAATTATGCAGTCATTAACTCAACAGACAAACTTACTCACAATAAACTCAATAAAGCCAAGACTACTACACTTAAATAAACCTTGACATATTATTGCATAATCAGTTAATCCATCAATTAAAACATCAAATAAAACAGAACAAAGGAAGTTTACGTCTAAGATCGATAAAAAAATTGATGAGGGTTCATCAAAAATCTCCAACAATAATAAAACTCAAAGGATATTTAATTTAATCATATGAACATATCATGGGAGAGCAATGAAGTTTTAACAAGACATTCGAATAGATGGCAACCTAGATGATACTTAACTAATAGCAATGAACAAATTTCAGAAGATTAAAACATTTTAAGCAAGATGCATATCGATTTTCACATAACCATACATGAAACTTCCATGAAAATTTAAATTGAACTGCAGGTAAAAGAGAAGAATAGAAAATGCTAAAAGCGAGATAATAATTTAAAAGGGATGTACCCGAACGGATCTGTTAAAGATCCGTCTTTTGAACAACTTGAAAATTTCAAAAACTCCATGGGAGCTCGCCTTGTTTATTGGTTCGGAGCTGTTGGTGGTCTTAGCTGCTACTGCCGGTTGAAGTTGCTGCCTCTGCTGCCTCACTGCTGCTGGCCACTGAAAAAAAAAAGGGGCGAAGGCGGCCATCTAACTCGCGTTGTTGCTCCTCCACCGGAGCTGCTGCCGGTCCACCGATCTTCTTTTGTTGCTGCTTTGCTGCTGCCAGCGATGGAGAAGAGAAGGCGGGGAGAGAGGAGTGAGTGGCATCGGAGAAGGGAGAGAGAAGAGGGGTCGCCGTAAAGAATGGAGAGAGTGAGATGGGGAGGAAAAAGATAGAGAGAGGAAGGAAAAGAAAGAGTGAATTAGTTTTTTAGATTTTGGTCTTTTTAGGTAGAAAAGTAAAGGGTTGATCTTAACCGTTTGATGAAAATTGTATAAGCGGTTAGGATTTAATTTAAGAGATGGACGGATGAGATTAAAAATAAAATGAGTCTTAAATTGAAATGGAATGGATATGGAATGACCATAATTGCAATAGAAACTGGCTAGAATTGAAATGAAAGGGTGGTTACTATTGAAATAAGATTTGAATTGGAGGAACTAGAATTGAAATAACATGGAATAGAATGAACTATTTATTTTAAAAAAAAATTGAGGAAAATTTAAAAAGACGTTATTCAATTAAAATACTAAAAACATCATAAATTTTTTATTTAATTAAAAAATTGCCTAAATTTTATAACATTTGAATAAAATAATTATTTCAAAATTTATTAAGAATTTTAAAAATATTTTGATAGTCTTTACAATAGTTTTATAAAATAAACATACTTAAAATATATAATTTTTATGTAAAATCGACTAAAATTCTAAACTTAAAATAAATTCTACAATATGTATTTAGTCGCATAGCATTCCTAAAAATAGTTAAAGATCGGTCAATATTGGGTGTCAACAGTTGAGATCAATGACTCAATACATTTTGCAATTATGCGGTCTTTCTGTCCAAATAAAGTCTCCAACAATATTGTATTAAGATAATATTATTTGCATAGCACAATTAAAGTGAAGATATATCAGAAGTGATCAAACAAAGAATATTTTACCTAAGTTTTTTTCACACATGATCTTCAACAAAATAGTGAGATAAATGTTCAACAACTTCGTTCAAGTAATTATCTTGCAGATTTATTCACTAAGGCCATCATCAACATTTGAGAAAAGAAGATATAAGATTGGAATCTGTCATTTTCGAGATATCAAATAAAGTTTTCATCATGGGGAGTAAATACGCGTTGTACTTTTTTCCCTTAACCAAGGTTTTGTTCCATTGGTTTTCTTGGTAAGTTTGTAAATAGGCAACACTCAAGGCGTATTACAAGATGTGTGCATTCGTTTTCCTTCATTAGGCTTTTTCCCACTGGATTTTTCCTAGTAAGGTTTTAACGAGGCACATTATCTATAAACATCCAAGGGGGGTGTTGCAAATCCACCTAATTGTGTGGATGTTTCTCTTAATTCATCTCTAACGTAATGTATGTATTTATTGTATTTGTTATAGTTGTACTAACGTATTTGGTCAAAGGATGTAACATGTATTTTCTAAATCATATAAAAGCGTAGTCTTTCACCCTCATGAAATATATTAGAAGAGATAAAAAGAATAGTTTCTACTACTTTATACTTCTCATTCCCATTTGTCTTCCATTTCTTATTTAGTATTATTATATTTTGCTCTTGTTTTACAAAAAGAGATATTTATTTCTTTAATTCCTCAATTACGAGCTAACATATGATTTATAACTCCATTTTACAATCAGTAAATAGATGTTACATTGAGGGCGTACTTGAGATACAAAATAGTTAATTAACATTTGGTCTGTAATTAAGTTTTACGGCTTCTGTGTTACCTATCAGACTAAATTTTCTAATTATTTTTTTGTTCAGCTCCCTATTTTACACTCCTTTGCCCTTTTCTTCCTTTTTCACATGTTTTATCACTCTTTTAACTCATGAACTCCGCCTTAGCTCAGATACTAATAAACTATTTGTTTCAAAATGTTATTATGAATTTTTTTTCATGTCAAGTTTGTCTCTTCAGTTCAGGTCTCCATACAAAATATTATTATTACTAATTTACGATGTTCCAATTCAAAATGTGATTGCAATATAAATTTGTAGACTTGGGCACAATTGCAAATTACGGTGTTCCAATTAAAATATTGTTTTTTCAATTTGTGCCGCAACCGCACCACAACAACGTAACGTATATCTAATTGAGGACAAGAAAGGATAAAATATGCTATCGTTATGAAATAAGATTTATTTCATATGCAAACTTTCAATGAGAAAATATAATATAAAGTTAACTAGAATAATAAAGTCTAGATCAAGAATTTGAATAGATATTCTAAAACAAAATATTGTTGCGTGAATTTACAAAGTTGATGTAATGATGTTTAAATAGTTTTGACTTCTTGCCGTGTTTGAAATTTTAAGAGCACACCAAAGAGCAATTTTAATCCCCCTTTTTTTTTGTAAACAAATAACCATATAGATTGTATAATGCAGAAGGTTTGAATGTTCGAAAGAGTTAAAAATATTCAATAAAAATAGTGAAGGGAGATCGAAAAAGATAAATATTTTTATTATATAAAAGAGTGAAGTGGTAGAACGATCAAAGGCAAATATGTAATTTCATTCTAACAAAAATCAATTAAGAAAGATAGTAAATTCTAGAAACATCTTTCTATATATGAAGTGAATAATGATTAAGGATAAAAATATAATTTCATGCTAACAGGAATCTACTAAGAATGATAACAAGGAAATTAAATAGTTCTCGAAATATCTTTAGCTATTGTTATAACTATTAACTTATTTTGTTATTACTTCACTTTTTTTTGTGAGCCAGTGTAATATCTATTCATTACTCTATCTTATTATTACTTTAATTTCATTCTTAATATTTTTCTATTCATTACGCTTATAAAAGTGCCTACTTTAATATAAAAATACATTGTATATTAATTATTTTCACCTTTTTTTTCCTAATTAATATACTTGAAAATAAAGTGATGAAATTAATAATCAATATTAGATTGAAATAAAGAAAAAGATGTAAAGAGTAATTTTACAAATAAAAATGAGTAGGATGATATATTTGCATTTAAGACGACCAAGAATAAAAATATAATTTCAATCTAACAAAAATCTATTAAGAAAAATTAATAATTCTAGAAACATCTTTCTATATATGAAGTGAATGATTATCAAAGGTAAAAATATAACTTCACGCAAACAAAAATCTACCAAGAATGCTAACAAGAAACTAAATAGTTCTAGGAAATTTTTTAGTTATTATTATTATTATCATTTACTCATTTTGTTATTACTTCACTTTTTATGAGTTATTGTGATACCTATTCAATACTCTATTTTACTATTACGCTAATTGAATTCTTAATATTTTTTCAATTCATTATACTTACTAAAAGTGCCAATTTTAATTAAAAAAAATCATTTTTAAAAAATAAAATTAATTATTTTTATTTTTATTTTATTTTGGATCTGACAATAGTACCTGAAAAGAAATAAATGTGATAAATTAATAATACATATTAGATGAAACTAAAGAATAAATAAAATTAGTTGTATTATTAAAAACATTATATTTTAAAAGATGTCAAAAAGTAACTTTAAAATAAAATGAATAGGATGATATATTAGCATTTTATGTAAACTAAAAATCTTTACTAGATTATAAAAGAGTAGTTCTTCTTTAAAATATATAATAAAATTTAAACTTTTATTTGATTTCAAACATATTAATCTTAATAGTAAACAAATGTAACTTTTATTTGAATTTAAAGTTGACGGGTCAAAATTGAAATTTTTTTTATATATAGAAATGTGAAGTTGAGGAAAGATAATATGGTCATTTCATATATATTTTATTTAAAATTTTTATAAATTCTATTTTTAAATTTGTCAAAATATTTTTTCAAGTGGCTAAATTTTCTGTAAGTTACATGATTATTCAAAAAACTATAAATTATGAGATTTTTCTAGAATAAAATCCATGACACAAGTAAAAAGACACTAACATATTCTTCATTCCATTCACTCCTGAATTCTCTCCCCTCTCATGTCTTATACCAACAAATTTATCACCCTTTATTTCTAATTTGCATCCTAAATAATAAACACTTCGATATAAATCTCTCATTAGGAAGATTAATAATGAATTTTTTTCAACATTAATTAAGAACTTTAGATTTTGTTAATACCCTACATGATGACCCTACTTTGGTGATATGATCTATCTCAAGCTACAACCTTATAGACAAACATATGTGGCACTAAGAAAGCATTTGAAACTTTCACCCAAGTATTATGGATCTTACACGATTTTAGCTAAGATCGGGTCAGTTGCTTACAAGCTTGAGCTACCTGTTGACTCTAAAGTTCATCTAGTATTTCATGTGTCATTGTTCAAGAAGAAGGTGGGATCTTCTATAGCTGTGCAATCTGCCTTGCCTTGCATCGGAGAGGATAGTCAGTTCATTGTGCAACCAATAGCTATCTTACAAAGACATATGATCAAGAGGAACAATACAGCTGAGGTGAAAGTTTTAGTTCAATGGTCCAATTTGCCTCCAGAAGATGCTACTTGGGAAGTTTACAGCTAAAGTTTTTGGCTAAAATCATCCCTGGAGTATGACCAAAACCTAAAATATATCCTTATGTTACATAAGTGAACAAAAAACATCCCTGAACTATCCAAAAATATGAAAGATCAATCCTTTAGTAAATTTTTTTAAAGAAATTCACGCCCCAACAAAAAAGTGTCAAGTCAAATGAATATATGTACACATGGTTAAGCTAATCGAATTAGGTGATTTTTTTAAAATTTTCAAAATTGAGGTTTTAAATTATATTCAGACAAAATATATTCATATTCTAAATATTCTTTGGAAAAAACAAATACCACTCCAGCTTCAACTATTTCAAATACAGTAGTTATGTAACGACCCTCTTAATCGTTTTATAAATTTTACCCACTTTATGAGTTAAAACCTTTTTTAATAATTTTAATAAATAATTTATGACTTATAAAATGGACTGACATGATTCTCAGGTTTAAATGATTATTTTGTTGCTAATAATAATGGAAAAAGGAAAAAAATAGAAATAAAATAAAATAAATAAATAAAATACTAATACTAATAATAATAATAAAAGAGTAAAGTGGCCTAAAAGGTTAAAAGCCTCAGGCGGCTACGTTGAAGAAAAAGAACGAACAGAAACAAAAAAAAAAACGCAGGAAAAGAAAAGAAAAGGAAGGGAGAAAAACAAAAAGAAAAAGGATGAGAAAATTTGATAGGTCCATCTTAAGGCGTTAAGGTAATTATTCTTATCCTTTATATTAAATTTTTTTATGTAATCAGGAGTATATTTAGGTTAAAACCGTGTATAATTTATGTTAATATATGAACTTGTGATTATGAATAGAGGTCATTATATACTAAATTATTATTTTATTAGGTAGAAGTTCGAATAACTGATTCATTAGATGTGGGTGGTAGTATATCCTTGTTAGTATTATTATATTATTATTATAATTAAAAAATAAAAAGGGAATTAAAAAGTGACGAAGTTGTCACTGTATATATGAACAATTCTTTTCTAAAAAAATAGGAAGATCATGCAATTTTAATGATGGAAGTGATTATACATATTGAGTAATGTTATTTGATTGGAAAAGTAACAAACAATTATGACTGGTATCTGTGCTTTAAAGTTTCGGTCATGGGTATTCTAATTATTTGAAATATTTTACGGTGTTATTTGGAATATTCTTCACCGTTACCTTGTTCAACTGTCTGTAATCAATACACATCCTCATAGTCCCATCCTTCTTCTTTACAAATAATACAGGAGCATCATTGTTCTCTAAGAGTGACTTGAGGTCTAGGTATCATCAGTTGAAGATTAGGGCATCAAATATCCCTAAGACAGCTTTTCGGACACGGTATGGGCATTGTGAGTTCCTAGTGATGTCCTTTGGATTGACTAATGCCCCTGCATCATTCATGAAGTTGATGAATGGGGTGTTTCGACCATACCTTGATTCTTTTGTGATTGTTTTCATCTATGACATCTTGGTTTACTCCAAAACTAAGGAGGACCATGTTCGACACTTGGGGATTGTACTTCAGAGGTTGACAGAAGAGGAGTTGTATGCCAAGTTCTTAAAGTGTGAGTTCTGGCTTACTTTTGTAGCATTCTTGGGACACGTGGTGTCCAAGGAGGGTATTAGAGTAAATAAGGACAAGATTGAGTAAGTTAGAGGTTGGACGCGACCTACTTCACCTGCTGAGATTCGGAGTTTTGTAGGATTGACAGGCTATTATCGATGATTTGTTCAGAGTTTCTCTATTATTGCAGCTCCATTGACTAGATTGACTCGACAGGATGTGAGTATTTCTCTGTGAAAATTGTGACTGATGAATATTGAGTTGTTGTTGAAAATGACTTGGAGACTTGTTGCTGATTTGTTGGTGTTGTATTCCTTGTTGTAAATTGCGATTTATTGACCAAAAGGTATCAGAGCCCCAAGTTCACATGTCTCACGTGTATACAAGCCGAGTCTAAGTAGAGTATCGAGGATCGATACATAGAAGTCTGTACTTATCAAGGAAAGGCTATAGTGACTTTTAGGAAAAATCTTTCACTTCTTGAATCGATATCATGCGTACTTGGTCTGAGTTGATTCTTATCGCTTTACCCCATTCAAACTCATTTATGCATGACTCATGTGTAGTTCTCATATCAGTAGTTTGTGTTGCGTATGGATTGAATGTCAGATATGGTACTAGTGTTGGAGTGATATCACTTTGGAGATGATTTCTGGTCAAATTTAGAATGTTCAACGATTCGAAAGGGTGGAGTTAGGTGATGACTTGACGAATCATTTTGAGGATATTTAAATGATGAGGTTGAATAGTTCTTCATGAACACGTTATATTTTTTTGGAATAGTTATTTAGCTGCAAAAAATAATACTTGTGGGGTATTGACAATATCTTGATTAGTTTGATAATTGGAAGTTAAATGATTAAAAGGATGGATAGGAAATGAACAATGTCACTTTGAAAACTACAGTTGGTATGATTGTCATAACATATATTGTTGCGTAGCGAATGATGGTGTGCCAATCAAGATTAGGATATCTGTGATAGATTGAGAGTATATAAAAAGGGTTCACAATACGACTACTATAATGGTACTATTCTTACTTGTTTAGATTTAGATAATGTGTTACTTTTGTTATTAACTTGATCTACAAATACGACTACTATAATGGTACTATTCTTACTTGTTTAGAGTTAGATAATGTGTTACTTTTTTTATTGACTTGATCTACAAAGGGACACATATTGTTTTAGACGAGACACCGAACATATTTGATAGTGTATATTAGATACTTAATGGGAAAAGAATGTGTAGGCTATTTGGCTACTTCTCGATAGGTATGGTGTGTTCTAATTGTGGATTTAACAGACTTCACAAGGTGATAATAATGGTACATGAAAATGGATATGTTGATGTCAAGTGCGATTACAAACTACTTAAAGAGTTTTCCATTGTATCACATGCTCATATAATAAGATTTGATGATGCATTCATGTTTAAGAAACCAACTATCTTGATACCATGAACGAATGAGTTAAGCATTATTTATAATTAAGCTTTTAGTGGTGGATCGTTGATACGATATTAATGTGTTAAGTTGAGAAGTGTATCCCGAAATTTCTAAATATGGACCAATGATTTCTTTTTATTGTCCAGGGGAATAAATATATATCAGATTGACAAGCTTATGGGTAAAAGAAGTCTCAACATAAACTTATGTGAAGGTAATTGAAGATTTTAGTAAGGAAGTGCACATGAGATTGGGTTAGCTCGATTTTGGTTGGTATAACTGGATTAAAGGTGTAATATTGGTGAAATGGTTGACTTGATGGATCGTGAATGAGATGCAACTGTATGATAAGAATGGTTGGTTAAATGAATTTTATATTATAATCAAGACTTGTGAGTATCTAACTTTATGAATTTTTTTAATTGATTAGTAGTTTTATTTTTTGAAAAGTTGTATGAGGTGTTGGGCACCACTCAAATAGAATTGAAATGAGCTAGAGCCTTAACAGAAAGAATCAGTGAGAGGCTATATAACCTTCAGAAGGAGGCAAGAACAAGGATATTTACTCAGATTGTAAGGGTCAAAGATGTATCTTCAAAAAGAGTGGATAATAGAATGTAGAGACATCTGGTTTCATCTGTTTTGCCTAGATTATTTTGATAGTTTTATGGGTTCATCATATTGAATAAAGACTATTAGATAAAACTTGAGAAAAGAGTGTATATAGATGTTCAACTCGAGTGTGATTATATGTTTTTGTTTTTGTGCTTTTGAGTTGGTAATGAGTATGGTTGAATTTTTAGCAAAAGATATGATAAGGTCGATGAAGAGGCGATCAATGATAAGCTAAGATACGTGAATTCATGAAAATCTTCAAGGTATGAGCTAATGTTGATAGATAAAGGAAATGGGTACACATCTGAATTAAAAATTCAAGTTTTTCGTGGTGAGTTTAGATTTATGGTAGCGTATTTTTTTTTCAAGGTATGGATTGATAAGGTAAGAAATGATCGATCACATTGAGTATGAAGCATTTGGAAGGACTTAAAAATAATTTGAGTAGTAAGTTTGGTTATCTTTGATTGTTATATCAAATGGTCGTTTCACGCAATGTTTTGTTTAGAGGATAAGATAGGAATATCATGGGTTGCTAGTCCAAGTATAAAATTGGTAAGCAAGTCAACGGAAGGAGAATGAAGAGTATGATGTATCGAAGAGTTCAAGCTATTTTGTTTTTGCACCATGGAAAGAATTTAAGAGAAGTGAAAGAATAAGACCTCTCATATAGACTCTTGGCTCGAAGTTGAAGGATGCATGAGTGTTCATATATAAGCTCTAATGTGGATGTGGTTGTGAATTGGCTCGGTATAGGCTTAGTAGATATTTATAAGAAATTTTAATAAAGATTGAGCTTTGATTGGGGTGAAAACTGAGAATTGTGTAAGATTATGTGTTGTTATGTGGAGCTAAATGTTTCACATTATGATAGGTGACTTATGAACAAAAACAGTATGGACCTATAGTTATACATATGGTTTTTGAGGATTTTGAGGGGATTGAAACTACTATTTCTTTTGTAAGACGATATAGACTGTTATGATGTATTACATAGACATTTGATGACGATTAGAGGTTATGAGCTTCTAGTATACAAAATTATTGGAGTGACTAAGAATCTCTCTAGTTTTGACATGAGGTGTATGATGGTTTTGAATATTAGTTAAAATTTTATATAAAAAAAATATGTGGAGTTGACATTAAGTGTGATTGATTGTTGTATCTCAATGGTAAAGTACTTTTAGATTTAGAATTGGTGCTATAAGACTTGGGTGTGACATGTATTGTTCATGAAATGCTTAAATGGAAAGAAAGGGAGCCATAGTACAATTCTTTTGAAGGCGATAATGTATATGCTAAGAAGACTTCAATAATAATGGCAGGTTGAGAGTAAAGGTAAATGCCTTGAGTGACTATGAGGTTCTGTTAGTATTAAGAGTGTTAAACCTAGTGAAGTGTTGTGAAGAACATATGTGGTTCAATAAAATAAATTTGTGAGTAATTACAATTGTTGACACCTAATTTTGACACTCCCCAATATAAATTAGTCACGTTTTGTAATTTTCAGATGATATACATGTTCGACGTAATTATATATATAACTCATATATTTTATTTTTATTCTAAAATCGTTTCGAAAGGATTTTATTTTCAGCATAATACTTTTCTAAATCAGTTTACATGTGTTGAATTATTTATTTTATAATTACGTCGATTATTTTTTTTTGTTAAATATTAAGAAGCTTATTTAATTAACTTATTTTAATTAATTTCATCTAGTTACCAAATATTGAATCCATTTAGACAAAACCATTTTGGGCCTCTTATTTTTCAGTAGTCCATCTCCTATTTAAGTCCAATTTATTTCCCAGCCCAACTCTTTTATTCCTTTAACCCAATTCCCCTTCAAGACCAGACTCGACCCAGCCCACGACTTCAAACTCTTTAGTTTAGGACTAATTCCCTTTTTGATTCCTTAAATCATCTTGCAGGCCATTTTAAATCAATTCATTTGTCCAATTCAAGCAGCCCAATATTCCATCCCACGTCTTTACCTTTAACCCGGTCCAAAATCGTTGTCTTCTTCCCCAAAAGAGAAAAATCAGAGCGTACTAGCAACAAAACGCGTCAAAATTCAGCGCGTCGAATCCGACGCCCCTCTTCACGTTGGACGCATGCAGCAGTAGTGCTCTCAATTTTCCTCTCTTTACGAGACGCGTGAGGATCAAGAGAGAGTGTAACGGAAGGGAAATCCTCAACGTCTCTTTCTCCTTTTTCGTATGGTTCAACTTTAACCGAATCTCTCTGCACTTGTACAACTCCAACAGCCAGGCAAGCACACCAAATTGTTCCATGAAGGCTCAAGATTGAGCCACGTCGATCGTCAAGGACGATGGGATCAATTTCGTCTGTAGATTTTCCCCTTTCCCCTTTTGGAATGGGTCAGGAGCCTCAGAAAAGTTTGTTTACCCGTTTTATGAATGATTTTTGGGGAGTTTTGAATTTTTCAAAATGGAAATTGGACCCCTTCCCCCCCCCCCCATTTTCCTAACCCTAATCTTTCCCTATATATATTCTCTTTTTCCATTTGAAATGAGGATTATTTTTGGGTCGAGGATTTTTTTTGGTGAGTAAAAAGAAGATTTTTTTTTGAAAGTTTCCTCTGGTCAGTAGAGAAGAACAAAAGAGGATTAAAAAAAGGGAAAGATATTGAAAGTTCACAGAAAAAAGTTGAAAAAGATCTTTTAGTATCGATTTCAAAAACGAGCCTAGAGTTCAAGGTCGACTCGAAATTTTGGTTCACTGTTCGCGTCGGTAGTTTGTGTTCAACTTTTGTGGCATGGAAGTCGCTGCCTATTCCAGCTCACTTGAACCCCATTTGTTTCCACGAAAAAGGTGAAATTCCTCTTAGCTCACTCGTCTTATCGACTGCTTCTTGTTCCGTAAATTTGAGACATTAGGTTGATCTGTTTTCTTCTTTCTCATCCTTGTCCGTCTCTTGTGACGAAATGATGATTAATAAGATAGCGTTTGGTTTTGGATAGAGTAATTTGTTAGATCGAAGCATGAAGTGTTTTTTTCCTTTTCATGTGAGTTATTCGTCTTCAAACGTCTATGGGGGATTGACAAGAATACGAGTTTATGTTAATTTTTCTCTATAAGGATCAAATGCTACCTCTACTATTGAGTTTGGTTTATGATGCATTTCAAGTGTTACCATGTCGTTCTTATAGAGTCGTTTATTTGGGAATATGGGTGAAACATGAAAGTTTGGTGGTGTATGTCTCAAAACTGTTTTCTCTAGCGTTAAAAATCGTTATTTTCCTTTTGTATTTTCCAAGTTCTTTTTTTTACACGGCTGCATTCTGTTTTTTTTATTTTGAAAACTATTTATACTCGTCTTAAGTCCATTTTTCCTCCCTTTTATTTTATTGATCTTCTCTATCTGTGCACATGTCCTTGTTTCGATTTAGTGTTGAATCTCATTGCCTTCACTTTCTTTTTTTGAAGTCATTTTAGTTACGTTTTATCCATATTGATGTGGGTACAGATTCATACCATATCGGGAAGTTTCTTTAAAAGATACCCTCGTTATGATTTTTCTACATCTCGATTCGTCTTACAGGTTTCTGCTAATGTGTTCTCTATGCCTAGGTAATGTTGTTATCTATGTTAGTTGCTTCACTATGTAAAAACCGTGTTGTTGGATGCTGATTTTGTTCACTGCCTCTTCAAGGTTATTTGTTAACCCCCTTTATTTACATAGAAATATGATTATTTTGGGATGGAATGTGATTTCTTTAAATAAGAATTTGATAAAAGCTCGCTTCAATTGATTTGTATTCAAATGATGCATTGCTTTCACGTTTTAAGTGCATGCATTAGTTTGTGAAATTTGTACTGAAATTTTTTGAAATATTTGCTAGACTTGCTGCCCTTTTATTGAATCTCAAAAGCTGAAATGGAATCTTCATGACTTATATGTCATATTTGCCTACAATATTACGTTGTTAATATAATTTATGAATGTGGCTCAAAATAGCTTTGCTCATTCTTCTCATGGTAGCCAGAGTAATTGGTAAAATCATCTAAACTTGATAGATTATGTCCATTATAAATTTACCATGATCTGTCATGCTATGTTATGGGTCACTCTAATGCTATTAATTTTATTTCATAGAGGTGTATTAGAGTTTTTCCTCTTCCCGTACTAACATGATTTTATTTATGCTTGGCATGTAAATTTGTTCGAGTTCACCATGAATTTCAACCCTTCGTTGCATTTCGAGAAAGCCGTAAAGGCTTAATTTCTTCCTTTTGAGTCAACCCGTAAAAAAGGTGAACAAGTCTCGAACTTGAAGAATGCGCGCAAATCAAGAAGTTGAAGAAATAGGGCCAAAATGTCGATTTTTTATTAATTTATTTTCTTTATCTTTATACTGTATTTTGTTAGCTTTGGGCCTAAGCCCTTGTATGTTGTATTACTATTATTTTACTAGTATAGGACAGGTATAATGGGCCTAAGGCTCAAACGCTAAACGGGTCCAAATACCTGTCCAGGCGTACAGAAAACTCGGATTTGGACCAACCACTCTCTCTCTCTCTCTCTCTCTCTTTATATGCTTCTAATTATTTATTCTTTAATTGTCGGTTAGTTTTAGGGTTAAAGAATCCTGATCCCTGCAAAACGCCACATTGGTTTTAACGACTCAATCAAATCAAGTAAATAGGTCTAAAATTTTTACAAAATAAAATTTACTTAGATAGTTAATTATTATTTCACTTTCAAACAATCTTAAATGATTTTAGCATTCATTTTCAAGCAATTCTAAGAAATATTTTTATTATATTTAAGTTAGATCATTTTTAACCAAATAATTTAGTTGTCGGATAACCGCAAGTAAGCGGACGTCTTAGGTTCTTTCAAAACCATCCTAAGACGCTAATAAGAATCCCCAAACCCCACCTTAATGTATTTTCAAACGATTTTTCTGTTAAGTCTTTTGAAAATAAAGGTTTTCTTGATTTTTCTAAAAACTTAAGTGGCGACTCTAAAAAAGTGGAAAACTTATAAGATATAATTGTTTTACCTATTTTCTGTTAAAACACAAATGACGACTCTGCTGGGGAATTTGGAGGATTCTAACCTTAAAGTTAACTTTATTTGACTATTTGTAATAATTTTTTGCTTGTTTACTTTACCTTAATTTTTGAATTGTTGCATCTCATGACATCTTTCCTCCAATTGGCAAGTAGTATCCATTAGGAAAACGAAAGTTACGTGGCTTTCCACGGATTTCTTTAGAGATACAAAAAATTCATTTGGATGTATCAAACAAATAGTTGGAATGCGGTCATCCGACGTTGTTTAGTAGCTTCACCCCGATGTTTGTTCCACTCGGGTAACCGTCAACTTGAAAACTATTCTAGTAAGCCTAAGCTAGAGCGAAACCAAAACCAAAATTAAGCATTAGACTAAGACGGCTTAATACCCAAGATGTATTAAGTCCATTTAGTAGAAAACCACCAAAACCGTGTCTAAGGTCTTCGACCTCACGACACATCATTTTATGTGACATTTGAATTATGTACTTATGAAACGAATTTGGGGTGGATTAAACTAAATAGCTTCTGTTTTGTAGATATGGACCATTTCCCAAAGTTTGATGTGGTCATAACAGCGCCACCTCAACTAACAATGTGGTATAATAATCTTGATGGGGATCATAGAAGAACTCTCAACAAATACGTGGGTGCATTGACAGAATTAATCAATATGAGCGATTGGCCAGAACTGGTTGAGGTCCTCACAGGATATTGATATACCCCGAGGAAGGTGTTTCGATTCAGAACTGCCAAAATTACTCCGACTTTGGAAGAAATCCAAGACTGCATAGACACGGTAGGCACTAGGATAGAAAGGAAAGCAAGAAAACAAGAAGAAATCTTTATCCCTAATAAGTTTTCTGTAGAAAATATTGCTGACTGGTTCGGGTTGGGGAAAGACTTTGCCTACTGGTTCCAAGAATCTCATGTAGCATTCACAGATCTTTACAGACATGCAAGCTTTTATTCCACTTACAACCGAGAGATCAATATCTCCTACAGAGAATGGAATAAAATTCGTCCATTAGCATTTGCCGTAGCGTTATTAGGAACGACGGTGTTTCCACATGGTCCAAGTCTGAGTATCAATACTCAAGTTATAACACTCGCCCATACTTTGTTCAAAGGGTATGAGAACTAAGGGACGACAAAGTACTATGCTATAGCTCCTGTCATCCTGTCCGATATGTATCGAGCCCTGGGAAAATGCAAAGAGGGGCATAGATACTTCCAAGGATGCAACTTTCTCCTTCAATAGTGGATCCTCAGCCATTTAGCGAAGGTTGCTGGGACTCGGAAGCTACATACTCTTGAAAACAAGAACACCCTTAAATATTTGAATGAGATGTTGTATTTGGCGAATATGGATAATCGGAGAACAAGTGGGAGATGGGCTCAGATTTTCTCCAAATTGAGAGAAGAAGATATCCAATGGATGCTTGACAGTTTCATCTCCAAAGAAGTCATCGTGGAGAGCCGCAGACAGATTGTGCTTCCTTTACCAGGTATTCGGGGAATTCTCCCTTATGCACCCATTCAAGTCTTGTGACTGTCCGGGAGGAGACAAACTGTATACAAAGAGGTGTACTATGACGCTTATGTATACGATAGTGGAGATGATAGAGTGAGCGACGCGTATGAATAAATACACTATCGCCCCTGACCAGTTCAATGATAGATATGACAAGTGTTACAAAGAATGGTTGAAGAAGGACATACAAAGCGTCTCCTTCAAACCCCGTACAGCTTTCGCAGCGTAACGGACAGAGAAGCCAAAGCAGTGGCCAAGCTAAAAGAGGTAAAAAAAGAGGCCCAAGAAGTGCATTCTAAGTTTGTCGAGACCCAAGATACTCTTGAGAAGGCGACTTAAGAGGTGGAAAGACTAAGGCATGGTTATGATGATTTCGATACCTGGGTCAAGGAGAAAATCGAGTGGATGCGATATGAAATCTTGGAAGACAAAGGACGTCTGCGTGACGGAATTCTTGCTAATTCTCAGATATATGTTTCAGCAATACAAGACTCAGGGGGACGGCGATGGAGCAGGACCATCTGGAGCGACATAGTGGATTTCGCCCCTGTGCGGGTTTCTTTATTTGTATTTGTCATGTTAGCCCCTGCGTGGGCCTTCCTTTATTGAGCTTTTTAATGTCCCCTTCGTGGTTTTGTCTTTAATGTTTTATCCGTTATTTTCCCCTCTTTGAACATTATTATTCACTTGTGAAATTCATTTTGGGGGGGGGGATTGTTTATTTAGTTCAATTCAGCGTACAATATTCAAATGCGCTAGGTCTACCCTTTGCACAAAAGGGTCCCTCTATATGTGTTAGGACGCGATATATGTGATATGAATTGCTTATGTGTTATGTTGCTATGAATGAAGATATCGGAAATCTACTCCTTTATAGAAATTTCCAAATATACAGAAGTCACTATTACAAATGTCCAACCAAAACTTTCTGAGTCTTAAGTTTCTCACTCAAAAGACAAACCTCATCTCCGAATCCTAAACATTACTCTATTGTCTCAGGAAAGGCAAAATCGCCGCTATGAACAAAGGAAGGGTATTCAAACTGAACTGAGTGAAAAAGAGAGGGTCGAGATGCAAAGGAAGCGTGGGAAGCGTCTGTACGAATCAATATTTCCTCCCGAGAGCCCTGAACAGGAGATCAACAAAGAATGTTATGAAGAGGAAAGTTATGAGGAGTTACTTGCCTGCCCACCTTCTTTCGAGGGACGTCTGGCATACGGAGACAACAAAGTTTCTCTCGAGACATATCCGCATGAAGGCCGAAAAAAGATAGAGGTCATCTCGTGCGCTCTCGTTTTTGAACACTATCAGTCTAGGGGCCTCCTAGGGCCCGTTAAGAAAGCGTCCCCCCAAGCGGGAATATGAGATCTCTGCAAGACGTGCGAATCTCATCCCAGGGAGAAAGGGCATACAATAGTGGAGTGTATTGTGTTCAAAAATGCATTCCATTATTTATTCAGTATGGATAGTACTCCTAACACTTGGGGTGACGGCGTTATCATTGTATGTGATGAACCACATCTTGATATACCGGTAAGGAACCAAATTCTGTCATTGCTCATTCACACCTTTCAATAAAACAATGAGGGAAATCAACTCAGATTTGGTACAAAATGACGTCTTTACTCATTAGTACAGGAATGTGGACGTGCAATATCCTCTTCAGCACGAAATCCGAAAGCGTTGTCCCTATAATCATCACGCCACAGACCAAAACATTGAAAAGTGTCTTGAGTTCCGCCACGACCTCGAATCCGTCGTCTATATGGAAAGATTCGAGTCAAGTTTGTTCCTTGTGACTGATGTTGCAACGAGAAGAAGAATGACTGAGATGTAGTCATTATTATTATATTTAAATCTTTGTTGTCTTTCAGTTCCCTTGTAATCGCAATGAATGAATGAATGAAAATATTTTCTTTTGTACTCGAACTACTTTGGGCCTAAATTCTCGTTGTGACATACGTAGGCAGCCTCTCCAGGCCCGACCTTTATCTTTAAAAATTTTCATTCCCCCTTTATGTTACGAGAAGATACGAAGGCCAGATAAACGGACATGAAAGAGCAGCTGCAGAAAGACCTTAGCTCAACGTGATTTAGACTTTCTAAGACAGTGTCAAAACTAAAACAAGCAAACTCCTGCTTGTTAAAAAAATATGTTCCCATCCTTACTCGTTAGTTGAAGATATCCTCCAATAAATCAACTTGTGTGTTTATCTGCTCTCCATGTGATATTATGCATTTTTGTATTCTAAATCTGCACTACCAAATCTGCCTTTGGGTTGTTGTCCTTCTCAGGTACTTTGAAAATGATCTGTGTCAATCAAAAGTTGGTAGATCATTCCCTATTTCACTAGATCAAAAGGTCCCGCATATTCCTTCCTTAGACAAAGTCAGACAAAGGAAATACAGTTATAAAGGATAGTAATGAAGAAGTGACTCTTACTGATGTTGTGGTGGCTCAACCCACCGTAGCGAACCAGAATGAGTTGATTCTGCAGCTGATGCAGCAGTTTGCAGAGATGAGGGTAGAAATGCAAAGGAGAGAGGATTTAACTCCGCTAGGTTTTGCCGCTAATGCTGCTGATGGGAGACATCCAATCTACTTTCCTTCCTCAAATATGGATCCGGCTCAGAACAAACCACCTACACCTGCTCAGAATCCGTCAGTTATAGATCTGACTATCCAAAATCCCCAATATGCTTCCGTATCCTACCAAACTCCACCTCCTCCTCAAAACAACCACCCCCAAATGACGCCGCATCCCCAAAATACCCAACCTCAAACCGCTCTACCACAGAAAATCCAAAATCAAAATCCAAATCAAAATACTTTTAATCCACAAACATCCCACCACAACTTAATCAGTATACCAATCCGCAGACTTACCCACAAAATTATCAAACCGCTCAAAATGCTCAGAGTCCCTCTTTAGCTCCATCCCTACCCAAAAGAATTACTTTCCAAATTTCCATCCCTACCGAGCACGATGAGCACGGTTCTGAGCTGGACTATTAGATGGAACAGGAAAAAGGAGAGGAGGGTAAAGGAGGAGGTAAAGGTTGACATAAAATAAGAAATCAAGAAAGCCATGAAAGAGCTCCAATGCGTTCCCAATATCGCTAGGCTTAATTATGAAGACTTATGTATTCATCCAAATTTTGACCTTCCACAAGGGTTCAAGATCCCGAAGTTTGACACCTTCGGAGGAATGGGCAACCCAATGGCTCATCTTAGAGCCTACTGTGACCAGCTCGTGGGAGTTGGAAGGGATAAAGCTATATTGATGCGGCTCTTCATCCTAAGCTTGTGCGGAGAAGCTCTTGAATTGTTTACCTCGTTGAAACCCGACAATGGCCCAGCTAGAATGCATTGGCCAAAGATTTTATCGATTGATTCTCTTACAACGTAGAAATTTTTCCAGATCGATACTCTTTGGAAAAGATAAAGCAAAAATAAATCGAGATTTATAGGGACTTTGCCTATAGGTGGAGAAAAGAAGCAGCGAGGGTAAGACCGCCCATGTCTGAAAAAGAAATTATAGAAGTGTTCGTGTGGGTGCAAGAGCCCGAGTATTATGATCGAATCTTGTTGCTCGTAGGAGCTCAATTTGCCGAGATAGTCAAAGAGGTGAGACTATCGAAGATGGGTTGAAAACGGGAAAGATAACACGTGTTGCTACATCACCCGGATCATCAGGAATGTTGAAGAAAAAAAGAGAAGAAATCGCTGCTATTTCATATGGGGAAAGGAAAACTCCCAGAAGCTCGTCATATTCCCAAGGTCGTTTTTGGCCTTCCCAAAATTCCTACCAAGCTTGCTACACGCAAGCTACTCATCCCAACAATCCTCCAATATATCAGAAAATACCACCTCCGTTCATCCAAACGTTCAAGCTCCACTATACCAAAGTCCACCCCCGAATTACCAAAATCCATCTCCCATTTACCCAAATCAGCCTCCACCCTACCAAATTCCATCTCCCTACCAGGGTGTTGCTTCCAACTGTGCTAACGTGCAGTCGAGCTATCGAGCACCCCCTCCTGATTATCAAGTCAAAGCTCCACTATACCAAAATCCTCTTTCGAATTACCAAGCTCTATCGCCAAACTACCAAACAAATCCATATCCCACAAGCCAAGCTTCCCGTCCAAATACCAGAAGTTATCAACAGGTGCCTCCTCCCCAACAAGGCAGTTATGATCCTTTTCGACCCAGATTCGAGAAGAATCCTTCAAGGAACTTCACTGCGCTCGCTAAAAGCCGAACAAAGATGTATGAGCGACTGGCCGCGGTTGGATATATCCACCTAGTTGGGCCCAAACCCGTGGATATCGATTTGAATATCTACAGGCCATATCATAGGTGTGCTTATCATTCCAACAGTGTTGGGCATGATACTGAGGAATGTATAAACCTCAAGCACAAGATTAAAGATTTAATTGACCAAGAGATGGTTTCTCTCCAACCAGCTGTACCTAATGTTAATACCAATTCGCTGTCGGATCATGGAGGTGGCAACGTCAGTATGATAGAAACAGACGATGATTGTTGGAAAAGGTTGTAGCTTCCTTAAGCATCAAACAGAAGAAAACGTTTGTTATTTTGACACCCGCAAAGGCTGTTGCCTTGGTGCCATCAGAAACTTTGATCAAGACAAAATTCATGATTGAAACTTCCGTTGCACAAGGTATGACCCAATCCGTACTCCTGAGGAGCTTGATCTCGGAGGTCAAAAAAAGTATCAAGATAAAAGGCCAATAAGAGAGGGTGAGGCAGAAGAATTCTAGAGAAGAATGAAGCCGAAAGATTATTCTATTGTCAAGCATTTGGAGAAGACTCTAGCCCAGATATATGTATGGGCCCTGCTGATGAGTTCTCAATCGCACAGGCAGGCTTTGATGAAGGCTCTTGATGACACGTATGTGCGCGTTGGCACAAGCAACAATAATGTGGCCGCTATGATTAACCAAGTTATCCGAGGGCATCGGATTAGTTTTTGCAATGATGAGTTGCCTTTTGAAGGGAGGTCACAGAACAAGGAATTTCACATCACTGTCGTATGCCACGAGAAGGTCATAAATCGCAACCTGGTGGACGATCAGTCTGGAGTGAACATTTGCCCGTTGTCAACATTAAAGCAGCTAAAGTTTGACTTGGGAATGCTAGAACAAAACCAAGTCAATGTAAGAGCCTTCCAAGGATTACAGAGAGATACATTGGGAGCATTGAATCTGATCATCCAAATGGGTCCAGCAGAATTCCGTGCATAGTTTCAAGTCTTGGACATCGATACCAGCTATAACCTTCTTTTAGGAAGGACTTTTATTCACATGGATGGAGTTGTGCCTTCTACCATGCATCAGATGATGAAACTGGTTTGGCAGAACGAAGAGCAGGTTATTCAAGGAAAAGGGAGTAATTCTAGGCGGACAGGCGCCAATAATTGATGAAGTATCGCAAGGTACAAATTTCTACACGGTGGAGTTCGTAAATGCCACCGGTGAAGACTAGGCCCCACAGACTCCCATGCCTGCCATCTACAAGATGAAAGCTACTGTGATGCTGCAAAGTGGATTTGAGCGAGGTTCCTAACTAGAAAGGAATTCCCAATGAATTGTTGAGACCATTCAAGTTCCCTTCAAAGGGGAAAGGTATGGATTGGGCTACGTCCCCAAGGATGATGATGAGAAGACAAAGAAGAAGAAGGATCAAGCATTGGCCAAGCCAATCCCTCACTTATATCAATCCTTCCTAGTCCGTGAATATGTTGAGCAGGAGGACCTTCGGGAAGGAATCTGTGGCGTTTTTGAAGAGATTGATGCTATCATTGATGAAGAGGTCGATCTGACAGGATTCCGTGATGCCAGGAGAGACGCTGCAGAACAGGACCTCCACGCCCATCCTGATCCCCCAAACTCCTTGGTAGAAGGGCATCATTTTATGCATATTTAAATCTGTGGTAGTCTGGAAGAGGCCCGAGACCCACCATTTTGAATTTTTTAACTGTTTTGAATTTTAGAATTTCCATCGGGATGTTCAAAGAAGGCAACATGGCACTATGCCATGGACAAAGTTTGCATATGTTTTCCAATTTGAATGAAAGCCTCTTTTATTTTTAAAATTTATTTATTTACTCATTTGTTATACTTTGATTTTCTAACTTTGTTTGTTTATGGTTTCAGTAATGTAAGTTTTACACCTCCCAATGTCATGTTATGTCACGAGCTGAATGAACAAAATGAGGCAGGTGATGACGAGGTTAATGATTACAAAGAAGAAGTTAAGAATCAGAGTATGTTGCCAAGGAATTTCGGCAGTTTGAAAACCAGCATAAGCCGAATCTAGAGGAAACGGAAACGGTAAAGCTGGGAGACACAGAGTGCGTTAAAGAAGATAAGATCAGAATTAACTTAAATAAAGGGCCTGATACATTTACTCACCGAGTACATTGACGTGTTCGTCTGGGAAGTCAGCGACATGCTAGGGTTGAGTACCAATGTGGTGTGTCACAAATTGTCGATTAATCCAGGGTTCAATTCAGTAAAGCAAAAAACTCGAAAATTTAATCCTGTGTTGAGTTTAAAGATTAAAGAAGATATCACCAAGAAGATAGAGTCTCGATTGGTGGAAGTGGCACAATACGCGACTTGGTTGGCCAATGTTTTTTCGGTCGCCAAAAATGATGGGAAGATCACAATTTGTGTCAACTACAGAGATCTCAACAAAGCTAGCCCCCAGGGTAATTTTCCATTGCCGAACATTCACATTATGATCGATAACTATGCTAAACATGAAATTCTATCATTTGTGGATTGTTATGTAGGTTATGATCAGATTCTAATGGACGAAAAAGTTGCAGAAAAGATAAAATTTATTACACCTTGGGGTGTGCATGAATACAGGGTAATGCCATTTGGCCTAAAAAATGTTGGTGCTACTTATATGGGGGCTATGATGACTATATTTCATGATATGATTCATAAGGCGACGAAGGTGTACGTAGATGACTCATAATCAAGTCCCGCGAGAGTTCAGACCACTTGACACATATAAGGAAGTTCTTTGATCGTTTGGGTTGTTACAACTTGAAGCAAAATCCCGCCAAATGCGCTTTTGGAGTTCCAGCTGGAAAGTTTTTAGGATTTATAGTAAGGAGAAGGGGTATTGAGATCGATCCTTCTAAGATTAAAGAAATTCAAGAGTTACCTCCGCCGAAGACGAGAAAAGAGGTGATGAGTTTCTTAGGGAGGTTGAACTACATCAGTCGATTCATAGCTCAATCAACCGTGGTGTGTGAGCCTATCTTCATGCTGTTAAAGAAAGACACCCCGACAATGTGGAGTGAAGAGTGTCAGACTGCTTTCGACGCTATCAAGAACTATTTGTCCAATCCACCAGTATTGGTTCCTCCGCGAGAAGGGAGTCCTTTGTTGCTGTATTTGTCCGTCTCAGCTAGTTCATTCGAATGCATACTCGGTCAACACCACGAGACAGGAAAGAAGGAAAGAGTTATCTTTTACATAAGCAAGAAATTTACTCCATACGAGTCTCGTTACCATCTATTACAGAGAACATGTTGTGCTCTGATTTGGCTTACTAATAAGTTAAGGCATTACTTGTCCTCCTACACTACATATCTCATTTCCAAAATAGATCCATTGAAGTATATTTTTTAGAAAGCGATGCCGACCGGAAAGTTAGCTAAGTGGCAAATGTTGTTGAGTGAGTTTGATATTATGTATGTGACTTAGAAGGCGATAAAAACACAAGCCTTTGCTGATCATCTTGTAGAAAATCTTATTGATGAAGAGTATGAACCGCTAAAGACCTATTTTCACGATGATGTAATTTGCGGGTGAAAATATATCTGAAGTATATCCCGGTTGGAGATTATTCTTTGATGGAGCGGAAAATCATCAAGGGAAAGGCATCGGAGCGGTCCTAGTGTCAGAATTTTGTCAGTATTATCCTATATAAGCTAAGCTCCGATATAATTGCACAAACAACATGGTCGAATATGAAGCTTGTATCCTCGGTTTGAAAATGACCATTGACATGAATGTTAACGAGCTATTGGTTATTGGAGACTCAGATTTATTGATTCAAAAGGTTCAGGGAGAATGGTCCATGAATAACCCAAAGATTATACGTTACGTATAGTATGTACAGAAGTTGTGCAAAAGATTTTGCAAGATCGAGTTCAGACATACTCCCAGAATACAGAATGAGTTGGCTGATGCTCTCGCCACCATCGCTTCTATGATTAAGCATCCAGATACTGATTATATAAATCCTCTGGATATATAATTGAAAGAACATTCGGTCCATTGTTCACATGTTAAAGCAAAAACGGATGGTCTGCCATGGTATTTTGATATAAAGAGGTATTTAAAGACCGGGAATTATCCTGAAGATGCCACATCAAACCAAAAGAAGTCGATATGTCGTATGGCTCTTAATTTCATTCCGAGTGGAGAAATCCTTTATAGGAGGACTCCAAATTTGGGTCTTCTCAGATGTGTAGATTCTCTTGAAGCTGCAGAACTTATTGAACAGATACATGCTGGAGTTTGTGGCACGCATATGAATGGGCTCACTTTGGCAAGAAAGATCCTTCGAGCCGGGTAATTCTGGATGACTATGGAGAATTATTGTTGCAAGTATGTGCAAAAATGCCATAAATGTCAAGTGCACGGTGATTTGATCCGAGTGCCACCTCATGAACTTAATGCTATGAGTTCACCTTGTCCATTTGTAACTTGGGGTATGGATGTCATCGGCCCGATAGAGCTAGCCGCTTCTACTGGACACAGATTTATTTTGGTTGCCATTGATTATTTCACCAGGTGGGTGGAAGCAGCTTCTTACAAGTCGGTAACCAAGAAAGTTGTGGTTGATTTTGTTCGCAACAATCTGATATGCAGGTTTGGAGTACCAGAATCCATCATTACTGATAATGGTGCGAATCTTAACAGTCACTTAATGAGAGATATGTGTGAGCAATTCAATATTACTCACCGAAACTCAACTGCTTATCACCCTCGAACGACCGTCAGAACATGGACTGGAGTTACTTCGTACATACTAGTATATGGAAAAGAGGCAGTCATACCTACTGAAGTTGAGATACCGTCATTGAGAATAATCCAAGAAGCTGAGTTGAGTAACGTTGAATGGGTTATAGTTGTTGTTTGTTATGGTCAGTTGTATCGACAAAAAATGATTCGTGCTTTTCACAAGAAAGTAAGAGCTAGAAATTTTGAAATCGGTCAGTTAGTACTTAAGCGCATTTTTCCTCATCAAGATTAGTACAAAGGAAAATTCGCACCAAATTGGCAAGGACCTTACATGGTTCGTAAAGTATTATCCAGAGGTGCTTTGGTCCTGTCGGAGATGGATGGCACCTCATGTCCGAAACAAATAAACGCAGATGCTGTCAAGATATATTATGTGTAAAATTTCAGTTTGTATTTCCGTCATTTATTTGTAATCATTCTGTTTGCTTGAATTTATTTTGGTTAAAGCTTTATCCCTCTTGTAATGAATTACGTCTGACCTGAATTCTCAAGAATGAGATACATAGGCAGCCTATGTCGTCCTCGGTCACCCCACTCATCCCTTTAAATATTTATATGTATTTGAACTACGTTAGACATGAATTCTCAAGAATGAGATATGTAGGTGGCCTGTGTCGGCCTCGGTCGGTTTATTTGTAAATTTCTCTTTTGATAACCTGTAAGGGCGAACTACATTTGACATGATTCCTACCTCAACGGGATACGTAGGCGCCACAAGGGTTCGGTCATATCTCTCGTAAGATTCTATTCCTCTTTACAATAGAAACTAAGACAAAAATTTTTAGAGGCACTAAAAAATCCTCGAGAAAAAGATTCTTCCTCATCAAGTCAAGACTGAAGATATTTCAATATTTGCAAATGGGACAGAATTTTCGAGAAGATCTCAAAATTCCGCGATCTACTCAGTGACAGTGGAAAGATAAGCAAGACGGTTAACTGCGACAGAAATTTTGAGAATGGCCTCAAAATTTCTGCATGGATTATCTACAAATCCGGAGTGACTCTGAAAACTCCCCAGCGAATAATTAGATAGACCTCCAAGCATCAGACTCAAGGAAGATTGTTAAGACTAATATTACATGACTTGGCAGTGATGTTTTTCTGATTCTATTTCTTGAAAATTTATTTCTCTTAAATTTTCCCTTTTATGTTTCATTTGTTTTGGCATAAAATATTTTGTCTTATCTATCAAGGGTCAGGAGCTCAGGAAATCAACCGGAGATACGAGGACTAGGATCAGTCAAATGAAGAAATCGGTACAGATCAATCTGTTTAAAAACTAACAATTTTTTTGTGGATGCAGGTCTATAGCTTTACTTTGATACCAGCAAAATTCTTCTGATCAAGGAAAAGGGAGAAGTCCAAGGAGGAGAAAACTCTCCTAAAATCAATAGTTTTCCTAGATGCAAGAATCATATTATATTGATTATGGCAGAGACTTGGGAATATGATCTGTTAGTTTCAGTCAATTTTCAACAAGATGAAGTTTGTAAGGAATGTCCAGCTGGATTCGAAGGTTAATCAAGCCAAAATATCAAGGAAGAGTTTATTGTTGCCGAAAAGGATGTCATTTGTATCATATTGTCAGATATGATACTATGCATTACCCGGAGGGGTCACTTATTTTATTGTCGATCAATACAATATACTATCTGGAAGTCGTTTTACCGTTATCATCATTGAAGACGATATGATTATCCAGAAAGCACACAGAAGATCACTATGTTGCTCGATTGAAGCACTATCTTTATTTAGTACAAAAGATGACATCAAGAGTTAATATCTGTGCATCGCAGGAAGATATTCATGTCCTGCGGAAGATCACGCCTCACGAGTCAATATCCATGCATCACGGAACATCATGCATCGTGAGTCAATATCCATGCATCGCGAAAGATCATGCATCGCGAGTCACTATCCACGCATTGCGAGTAAATAGTCATGCATCGCGCATCGCGAGTAAATATCCAAACATCACGAGAAGATTTCAAACCTCGCAGAAATTTATGCAACGCGAGAAAATTTCATACCTCACAGAAATTTATGCATCATGAGAAGATTCCATGCGTCATTGAAATTTATGCATAGTGATAAGATTTCATACCTCGCCGAAATCTATACATCACGAGAGGATTCCATGCCTCGCAGAAAGTTATGCATCGTGAGAAGATTTCATACCTCGCAGAAATTTACGTATCACGGGAATATATTCATGCCCCGCAAGAAGTCATGCACTGCCAGAAAAGGAAATCGTGCATCCCAAGATAATATATTTATCCATCGGCATCAACTGCATTCTTTTATTTTGATAAAAGTGAGCATCAAGAAGAGCATCGAAGACGACGTCAAGAGAAATACTAACACACCACATCAACTTTCCTTTATGTTGACGTCAAATGAAGAATATTTTGAAGATTATATTGCAAACACAAGACATAAAATTTATTTGCTTTACGTCAAACCAATCGGGTTGACGCCAAATGTCGAGGAGAACAATTAAGTGTCGCCATGGTAAAAGACATTGTCTCCAATCTTAATTGCATTTTTATGTTGACGAGTTTTATCTCATCCTTTGTCGAGAGCATCCGAAAGGATGAATTCTCCAAAACATACAGGATGCAGCACAACGTGGAACTTTTTCTTAGCAACAAACTGGGACATAGTCTATAGGGAGTGTCAAACTCATAGGACGCGAGCAAAGGAGCGACTTCCACCACAATAAAACCACACCCCTATCAGAAGGCATGTGGGTTTTTGTTTAGGTCTGTCAGTTTCAGTCTCGCATCCGGAAACTTTGGTATATGTCGGAAGAAAATTTCAAATCTGAGTGACAATGCTCCAAGAGCTTTGGAAATTATGTCCGTGTAAGTTCTTACCTATGGACATGAAGAGTTCCACCTTCATGGCTAAGAGGTTGCAAGCCTCCTTTTCATACTTGATTTATTTGTCACTTACCCAAAACCAAAGGTTATCTAACATTATAGATTATCGTGTCAATCGATTGAGTCGAACTACAAGCAGCCTAATTCCTAAGGTTTAAGGATATGCAGGAGGGCTCAATGTTGAAAACTCGGCTGTATTCCAATGTTCACTCTTAAATCCTATTCCCGAACATTCTGGTACCTTCATAATTTGGTACAGGAGTGACTTTTGAATTCTTTCAAGATCGTGCGTTAAATCAAGCGTATTGAACTACAAGTGGCCTTAATTTTCATATAGCCTGAGATATGTAGGAAACCCATTTTCAGGGTTCGGTCATAATTACTAAAGTCCGTACCAAAATCCCCTTCCTAAAGGTGAAGATGAGGTCGTTCAAAATTGGTTTGGTCAATTTCATTTTCCATAAATTTCTTGCATCAATCTAAGTAAAATGAGGGACAGTTGTTTACACCCAATTTTGACACTCCCCATTATAAATTAATCATATCGAGCTTCCTAATTTTCAAACTATTCAAAATAATTAATCTTATCAAATTTCAAATATATATATAATTACCTCAAACATGTATACATATATATATATATATA
>NC_028646.1:64527000-64554972 GCF_001406875.1 Solanum pennellii
GAGAGAGAGAGAGAGAGATAGTTTTGCAAGTTATAAATTTTTAATAGTTTCGTCACGTTTTGTAATTTTCAGATGATATACATGTTTGACGTAATTATTTATAACTCATATGTTTATGTTTATTCTAAAATAGTATCAAAAGGATTGTTATTTTGGGTTTAATACTTTGCTAAATAAGTTTACATGTGTTGAATAATTTATTATATAATTACGTCGATTATTTTATTTTTTTAAAAATTAAGAAGCTTATTTAATTAATTTATGTAAATTAATTTCATCTAGTTACCAAAAATTTAATCCATTTAGACAAAACCTTTTTTGGCCTTTTATTTTTCAGTAGTCCATATCCTATTTAATTCGAATTCATTTCCCAGCTCAACTCTTTTATTCCCTTAACCCAATTCCCCTCCAAGACTTGACCCGACCCAGCCTACGACTTCAAACTCTATAGTTTTAGGCCCAATTCCCTTTTTTGATTTCTTAAATCATCTTGCAGGGCATTTTAAATCAATTCATTTCTCCAATTAAACCAATCCAATATTCCAGCCCACGTCTTTACCTTTAACCCAGTCCAAAATCATTGTCTTCTTCTCCAAAGAGAAAAATCATAGCGTACTAGCAACAAAACGCGTCAAATCTGGCGCCCCTCTTCACGTTGGACACATTCAGCAGTAGTGCTCTCGTTTTTCCTCTCTGCACGAGACGCGTGAGGAACAAAAGTGAGTGTAACGGAAGGGAAATACTCAACGTCTCTTTCTCCTTTTTCGTATGGTTCGACTTTAGCCGAATCTCTCTGCACTCAGCCAGGAAAGCACGCAAAATTGTCCCATCGCTTGTCAAGGACGATGGGATAAATTTCGGTCGTCGATTTTCCCCTTTCCCCTTTCCCCTTTTGGAATGGGTCAGGAGCCTTAGAAATGTTTGTTCACCCATTTTACGAAAGATTTTTGGGGAGTTTTGAATTTTTCGAAATGGAAATTTGACCCCTTCCCCCCCATTTTCCTAAACCTAATCTGTCCCTATATATATTCTCTTTTGTCATTTGAAACGGGGATTTTTTTGGGTCGAGGATTTTTTTGGTTGAGTAAAAAGAAGAATTGTGTTTTGAAAATTTCCTCTTGTCAGTAGAGAAGAACAAAAAAAAAGAAATATATTGAAAATTCACAGATAAAAGTTGAAAAAGATCTTTTAGTATCGATTTCAAAAAAAAGCCTAGAGTTCAAGGTCGACTCAAAATTTTGGTTCATTGTTCACGACGGTAGTTTGTGTTCATGTTTTGTGGAATGGAAGTCGCTGCCTATTCCAGCTCATTTGAACCCCGTTTGTTGCCCCGAAAAAAGTGAAATTCTTCTTAGCTCACTCGTCTTATCGACTGCTTCTTGTTCCGTAAGTTTGAGACATTCGGTTGATTTGTTTTCTTCTATCTCATCCTTGTCTGTCTCCTCTGACTAAATGATGATTAATGAAATAGCGTTTGGTTTTGGATAGAGTAATTTTTTTAGATCGAAGCATGAAGTGTTTTGTTTTTGTTTCCATGTGAGTTATTCGTCTTCAAACGTCTATGGGGGATTGAGCAGAATACGAGGTTCTGTTAATTTTTCTCTATAAGGATCAAATGCTACCTCTACTATTGATTTTGGTTTATGATGGATTTTAAGTGTTACCATGTCGTTCTTATAGAGTCGTTTATTTGGGAATATGGGTGAAATATGAAAGTTTGGTGGTGTATGTCTCAAAACTGTTTTCTCTAGCTTTAAAAATCGTTATTTTCCTTTTGTATTTTCCAAGTTCTTTTTTTTCACGGCTGAATTCTATTTTTTATTTTGAAAACTATTTATACTCGTCTAAAGTCCATTTTTCCTCCCTTTTATTTTTTTGATCTTCTCTATCTGTGCACATGTCCTTGTTTCGATTTAGTGTTGAATCTCGTTGCCTTCGCTTTCTTTTTTTAAACTCATTTTAGTTAGCTTTTATCCATATTGATGTGGGTACAGATTCATACCATAGCGGGAAGTTTCTTTAATAGATACCCTCGTTCTGATTTTTCTACATCTCTATACGTCTTACCGGTTTCTGCTAATGTGTTCTCTATGCCTTGGTGATGTTGTTATCTACGTTAGTTGCTTCACTATGTAAAAACCGTGTTGTTGGATGCTGATTTTTTTCACTGCCTCTTCATGGTTATTTGATAACCCCCTTTATTTGCATAGAAATATGATTATTTTGGGATGGAATGTGATTTCTTTAAGTAAGAATTTGATAAAATCTCGCTTCAATTGGTTTGTATTCAAATAATGCATTGCTTTCAAGTTTTAAGTGCATGCATTAGTTTGTGAAATTTGTAATGAAAATTGTTGAAACATTTGCTAGCTTTGCTGCCCTTTTATTGAATCTCAAAAGATGAAATGGAATCTTCATGAATTATATGTCATATTTCCCTACGATATTACGTTGTTAATATAATTTATGAATGTGGCTCAAAATAGCTTTGCTCATTCTTCTCACGGTAGCCAGAGTAATTGTTAAAATCATCTAAAGTTGATAGATTATGTCCATTATAACTTTACCATGATCTGTCATGCTATGTTATTGGTCACTCTAATGCTATTAATTTTATTTCATAGAGGTGTATTAGAGTTTTTCCTCTTCCCGTACTAATATGATTTTATTTATGCTTGGCATGTAAATTTGTTCGAATCCGCCATGGATTTCAACCCTTCCCTTGCATTTTGAGAAAGTCATAAAGGCTTAATTTCTTGCTTTCCAGTTAACCCTTAGAAAAGGCGAACAAGTCTCAAACTTGAAGAATGCGCGCAGATCAAGAAGATGAAGAAATAGGGCTAAATAGTCGATTTTTATTTTTATTTTATTTTCTTTATCTTTATATTGTATTTTGTTAGCTTTGGGCCTAAGCCCTTGTCTGTTGTATTACAATTATTTTGCTAGTTTAGGACAGGTATAATGGGCCTAAGGCTCAAATGCGAAACGGGTCCAAATACCGGTCCAGGCGTACAGAAAACCCGAATTTGGGCCCAACACTCTCTCTTTCTCTATCTCTACCTCTCTTTATCTCTCTCTTTATATGCTTCTAATTATTTGTTATTTAATTGTCGGTTAGTTTTAGGGTTAAAGAATCCCGATCCCCGCAAAATGCCACATTTGTTTTAACGACTCAATTAAATCAAGTACATAGCTCTAAAATTTTTACAAAATTAAATTTACTTAGATAGTTACTTATTATTTCACTTTCAAACAATCTTAAATGATTTTAGCATTCATTTTGAAGCAATTCTTAGAAATATTTTTATCACATTTAAGTTAGATCATTTTTAGCCAAATAAGTTAGTTGTATGATAATAGTAAGTAAGTCGACGTCATAGGTGATTTAAAAACCTTACTAAGACGCTAATAAGTATCTCTGAACCCCACCAACAATTTTTCTGTTAAGTCTTTTGAAAATAAAGGTTTTCTTGATTTTTCTCAAAAATTAAGTGGAGATTCTAAAAAAGTTGAAAAATTATAAAATATAAATGTTTTTCCTATTTTTTTATTAAACAATAATCGGGACTAGATTGGTGATTGTCGATAACTAGAATATTAAAGAGATGGAGTCATATGAAAGAAAAAGTTTGGTATGGTCACTATGGGAGAAGAATCTAGTGTTATTCGACTGTGGTTCTGTATACTTTAATATGACCATCTAATATTTTGGATATGATTTGGATTGTTATTCGCTCTATACCTACACATGTTTTCATATTAATGGCCGAATTCCTAATGGTGGATCGGGTGTACCGATTCTGTGAGTGTCCTCCTTGTAAGATGGCACCGTTGGTTAGACTTGTTCATTCTGGAAGATCTTGTGTTGTTTGGGATAGCTGAAGTATACTAGTGATTCTATACGCACAATCTTGCTTATAAGAACTTATATAAGAGCTACCATATATGAAGAGTTACAATTTTCGAAAAGTATTGTTAGAGATTCTGCATTTTGGAGTGTATCGTATTTTTGGATGTTTACTTAATCATTTCTTTCATTTAGTTAGATAAGTTTGATCCTCTTTGGGTGAGTATCCGATGTCTAAAGATCATATTTTTATAACTTAAGTTCATGGAAAGATTGTGTTGTGAAAATGAAATCTTGATGAAATATGTGATGGTTGTGCATTTTGAGTGTGGTGGTTTGTTAAAGTTCACTTCTGTTCGTGCCGGTATCGATTCACAATGTTAGCTTGGTCATACAAGAAAAGACTCGTCATGGTGGTAGTGTTATCGTCTAATAGGTTTCAATTTAGATTGAGTTCATGGGTTAGTTTGTGGCTTCATAGTCACTCTTGGTATATATAGATATTCCAAAGTTTTATTCGAATGTTCTTTTGTTAGTAGTTGATCTTGATGAAATAGTTTTAAGAAGGAACTTGGTTTGAGAGATGAGCACGACTTTAAAATCATTCCTCATGTTTTTAGTCATGTTGGTTATTCTTCCTTGTTCTTCTTCTCAATGTTAGAGGACGAACATGTATTTTAGTGGTGGATAATGTAACGACCCTCTTAGTCATTTTATAAATTTTACCCATTTTCTGAGTTAACCCCTTTTTAATAATTTTTATAAATAATTTATGACTTATAAGAGGGACTGACATGATTCTCAGTTTAATAAAGGATTATTTTGTTGCTAATAATAATGGAAAAAGAAAAAAAATAGAAAAGAAAAGAAAATAAATAAATAAAATAATAATAATAAAAATAAAAGGGCATAGTGCCCTAAAAGGTTAAAAGCCTCAGGCGGCTACGTTGAAGAAAAAGAACGAACAGAAACAAAAACAAAAAATAAGCAGGAGAAGAAAAGAAAAGGAAGGGAGAAAAAGAAAAAGGAGGAGAAAATTTAATAGGTTCATCTTAAGCCGTTAAGATAATTATTCTTATCCTTTATATTAATTTTTTAATGTAACCAGGAGTAGATTTTAGATTAAAACCGTGTATAATTTATGTTAATATATGAACTTGTGATTATAAATAGAGGTCATTATATACTTAATTATTATTTTATGATGAACAAGTTCGAATAACTGATTCAGTAGATGTGAGTGGTAGTATATCCTTGTTATTATAACTGAAACTAAAAAGAGAATTAAAAAGTGACAATGTTGTCAGTGAATACATGAACAATTTTTTTCTAAAAAAATACAAAGATCATACAATTTTAATGATGGAAGTGATTATACATATTGATTGATGTTATGAAAATGTTGTTTGGAAATGTAACAAACAATTATGACCGGTATCTATGCTTTAATGTTTCGGTCATGGGTTTTCTAATTATTTGGAATATTTTAGGGTGCATAGAATCTGGGTATTGTTGACTATAATAAGTTGATGTGTTATTGTTTCATTATTTCTTAATAATTTTCTAGATATTTGGAGAAATGCAAATTTAACCCTAAGCTTGAAATTTGAAAAACATGAGAGTTGACAAGTTAATTGGCACCAAGACATAAGAACTTGATTATAGAATCGGGTGAGTTTTTGGGTCTAAACTAGACACATAGTAATATGAGTGTTGTTAATTCCAAAATCATAGTGTGATTACTTGTTTTAATAGATTGCTTTGAGTTTAAAGTTTAACAAAAAGGGAAGGATCAAGTCCCAGAGTGATTGTTCGAGTATTTAAGGCAAGTGGATTTCTAAACCCTTGTTAAGTGTATGGAATACGTGTATTTCCTTGTGGTATATGTTTGGGAGCAGTAGGACTTGGTGATGGGTTGACTTGTCCACATTGAATAATTCTAACTATGAAAACAAAGGGTAATAAAGACAATGTGAATAATGGGTTGTGTTTGATGTGTTGATAATGGAGAATGGTTTGAAAGACTTGTTGAATCATTGCTGATATTTTTGTGAAATGTGCAATGTTATGAAAATGGTGATATCCTCTTTATTTGTGTGAACATGTCATTTGCATTATTTGGAGACATGGTTGTGAAAAGTGTTATGTGCATTGAGAAAGAATGAGAACTTAAAGAGGATGTACCATTTCGAGGGACATATCGCGCGCTGTGATGGAGACTATATTTCGAGGGACGTATCGCGCGCCGCGATGGTTACTATTATCGAGGGTTGTGTCGTGCGCCGCAATAAATGCATGAACAGATATGTCCCCTATGGGTCCGGGATTGAGAGACATCTGGTGTGTATCACTAGGTCAGGTATGCATCATTATACTTGACATTACATTCCATTGCATTGCACATACTTATCATTAGTGAACTTGATATTATGTTTTGCTGATTTTGTGAATGCCTTTCTGTAGAATTGGTGATTGATGAATACTGAGCTTGTTGTTGAGGATATGTAATTTGTTAAAGTAGCTTTGTTGAGGATATGTAATTTGTTAAAGTATTGTTGTTGAGGACATGTAATTTGTTCAAGTGTTGTTGTTGAAAACATGTAATTTGTCAAAGTGTTGTTGTTGCGGATATGTAATTTGTTTAAGTGTTTTTGTTGAACTATGTGCGCTTAAACCGTGAGTCGTTAGGTTGGGCTGATTTTTATGCAGGTTGTAGTTGTGGAGGTTCGGTTGGGTTGGTAGGAGTTCCCGTATTTCATCCCCTTAGATTGTGTTTAGAGGTTTACTTGCTGAGTGCCGTGTGATTTGGTACTCACCCCTTGCTTCTACAAATTTTTTTGTAGGTTATTAAGCCTTGATTTTTGTTGTACTTGTCATTCTCTTCTTTTTCGAGGCTTCTTGGAGATTTGTGAGGTAGTTGTTTGTCGTCTCAGCGTACTCTCTTTCTTCATAGTTTTGATCTTGTTATATTCTAGAAAAAAGTTCATTTGAGACTTATATTTTCTCTTGATTTAATTGTAATACTTTAGAGGCTTGTACATGTGACCACCAGGTTTTGGGGTATAATGTAAGTTGTTAGTAAAATTTTTGAATTTTATTGTAATATTTGAGTTTTAGCTGACTTGTCTTGGTGGGATAACACGAGTGCCATCACGTACATTTTTGGATCGTGACAAATTAGTTTTTATTTTAATAACTAAACACCTACATAATTTCACTAAATTTTCAGCATTTCTATACATTGTATAAAATGTGAACATTGTATATATAGTATATATCCCTCGATATTTTACTAAAGAGAATCTCTAAATAGTTGGATGTAATATATTTGAAATGATTTTTTACACAATCTTTCTAACCTTCGGAACGTACTGTATGAATATTTCAAACTTATGTATTAGTGCAAGTCAATTTACTTGATGATGCAAAAAAACATACTCTATAAACTAACAACACACGAAATTTAAATTCAAGAAACATTTCCTATCCATATCCTTATTCTTTTTAGGTTATAACTTTGATCTTTTTGTTGTGGCCAAGATGTGACCAAATTTTTTAAAAATATTTTTTTATTACTTCAAGCAGTTTCTTAATAAAAATAGAATGAGGGATGATTCTTGTTATTTTTTGGATAGTATGAGGATAGTTTTTGCTCACTTAGATAATATAAGGGTGTACATTAGATTTGAGTCACAGTTGAAGGATTATTTTAGCCAAAAACTCATTACAGCTTCCTCAAGGAAAAATTTCCAACTTTTGATTCACATCCTTGAGGTCAAGGATGAACTAATGGATGAGGGTATGTAATAATCCGGTTCAATTGACTTAATTAGGCAAATAAAGGAATATCGGAAGTGGGAATCGAAGTCGAATTGCGGAATAATAATTTAGTCCACATTTAACAGCTAAAATCACGAGTTATTAAAGTGCTCAGCAACAGTAGTTATATAACGACCTAGAAGGGAGGAATCACATAGGTAAATCTTCCTCCTCTTCCTAGTACACTCTCTCCTCTGTTATTCTTCTCTCTTCTAATTCAAGATCTTATCTTCTTTTTTCTACAGATTGGAGATTCACTATGGATGCCGATTTATTTTAGTTATCATCGAGTAGTCCAGTTTTCAATTCCTTGTAGTCAATATCTTGTTTTCCTATTGAATAAAATCAGAAAATTGTCCCAAAAATACGAGTTTCTACTCTTAGTTGTGAACTACAATCAGGTCTTATTGAGGTCCTGACAGTTTCCATAGCAGCGGTGTCTTGTTGTTGTTGTGTAGTCGTTGCTTATATTAGCTGCTCAATGACGAATAGAGGTTTGTTTCCTCTTCTAATTAAATAGAGTTGCTTGTTTCTTTCATAAATTGTATTGTTTTCTTGTTTTATTCAAGGTACTCTTCTTCTTCTTCCTCTTTTCTAACATTCAATAGGTTTAAAGTTTCATAATATGCTTTAATTTCTTATGTACAATCAGTAAAAGATTATTGGGTTGAGCTTTCTTATAGTTGACTCGATTTTGTGAAGTGACTTATGAGTCTATAAGCAAGAGAAATATGGTACCTAGAAAGAAATAATTCCTCTACTTGTTATTAGAATTTAATTTTATTTGAAATCAATGGCTGCCTTAGATGAAAATATTGACCTTTTTGATGATTTTTCATGTAAATTTTCATACAGTAGGAGTTAGGATTTGAATCATCTCGAATTCACAGCTAACTTTCACCATCTCGTTCTGGGCACAAAAGGTTAAGTAGGCTGTTTTGACATAAGTATTAAAAATCACCTTTTTGCCCCAATTTAATCTATTTGCAGTTTCATCATTGGCTGTGCAATTGTAGGGTTCAAGTGCTACCTTTTAATCATAAGTTAATTTATAATAAATCCTAGTGCTATTTATCCTTAGTTTTCAATAACAAGTTGTTTGCATCATAACATTTTTGTTATTTTTATGTTCTTGAAGGTAGGGAATCAGTCGAATTCCCTCGACAAAAAACTACACCATATCTAGGGTAAATTTTCTGTATTTATGTAGATATATGTATTTTGAACCCATTAATGACAACGAGAAATTGATAGCCAAATCGCAGATCTCTTGAAATTAAGTTTCATGCCGAGAGTCCAAATCCCTCTGTTAGCGTTCTAGTTGTTTCTTTCTTAGTTTCATTTCTTTCAATTTTTTTTTAGTTTTTTATTTTATAAAACTTTTTTTTTGGTTTTAACCTAAAAAATCCAGGGGTCCGCCACTAAAATTATATACAACTACTTCCTTGAAATTTTGTTTTGTTGGCTTATTTACATGTTTATACTTTTATTTTTCGAACCCTTAAAATGAAAATCCTGGATCCGCCACTACTTGAAGGTTATGGCACCTAGTACGGATGAATGCAACTTATTGATAACCGTCTCGATGCATTCTACTTAGTTGGCGTGCAAAATTTTTTGGATTATGCTTTTCAAAAAATTGGAGAAGAATATGAAATATGGTGTCCATTTGTCAATGTTACAATACAACTTTAGGAGCTCGTCAAATAGTTGAGGCACATTTTCCAGTATATGGAATACTTCGTAATTGTACTTTTTGGTATAACCATGGAGAACGTTCTGGTGAGCCATTATCAGAATCATAATCAAAAGATGAAGATGAAGAACAATATAGTGAGGCAGTAGAAAAATGTTAGAGTGAAGATGAAGTAGAAGAGCTATTGAGGGATTTGTATCCTAATCATGACGGAGGAATTACACATACTGATTGCGATGACTTACTTGAGGAGGAACCAAATGTTGAATTCTTTCTACAGCCTATCGAAGGATTTCGAGTTGCCATTTCAAAAGGTTCAAAGCTTTCCTCTTTTATAAAATTTCTTCATATTAAAAGTATGGGTCGTTGGAGTAATGCATCATTTACAATGCTATTGAAATTATTGAAAGAGGACTTTTTGTGTAACATCATGTATCCAAAATAGATAAAGTTAGCGTTAAAGAAAAATTGCAGGTGCAATCGACGGTCACCATCTACGGACCGTAGTCTGATCTACGAACCATAATGTGGGTCCGTAGATTGCCACTGTAGCCCCTTCGAAATGCAGCTCAGAAAAATCGGCTAAGCATCGACCCACTGACGGACCTATGATCCATAGTCTGTGTTCGTGGATCAAGACCCTATTACCGAGCCTCTGACATGAACTATGGATGACCACCACAGACCGTCATTTCATCTATGGTCTGTGGGTCTGACTGTAGGTGAAGGTTAACAACTCGTTAGGGGGAAATTATTGTTGGATGAAGTTCAAATGGTCATAAATTTTATCACAAAATGAATTAGGTGTCCTATAACCTATGAGATGATAGATAATTGAATTATCTTTCCAGGTCCACCGAGTTTGCTAAAATCCAACGTGTGAGTAAAACATTATGCCCATTTTCGTGAAGACCTGTCGAGCAGACTCAAACAACGGACCGTCGATTGAACGACGGCCCGTCAGTCCAGGTTGCCGATTGCTCCGACAACAATTATATCAGGGGTCTTTTGGTCTTTTTCTAGTTCTTTTAACCATTAATATATGTTGTTTAAACCCTAAATCATGATATTTTAGTTATTTGAAGACTATATATCAGTCATATTCTTGATTCTCTTATCATGATTAGACCTAGGGTTTCTAGAACTTCACCAGATTATCATAAATTAGTTAGTTATATGTTCCAAATAGAATACCATGTTATTACTCAATTTATTGCATGAATTTCAGAACCCCAACTACGTATTTCTTTAGTTATTGAAATACACATGTTAGGTCAAATATTTCAGTTATTCAGTTATACATGCCTAAGTTGTTAATGCATCATTATCAGAGTAATTGTTTCATTCTCAGTTTGCATGTTCTGTTTTGAGCTATCTAATATTTAGAAAATTCAGTCATAATATATGTTAACCACTTAATCTATTGGGAGTACCATAATACCGAGTTTGACTAGGGTTCAGCGTACCCAAATAGTCCCAGAACTACTAACCAAGTAGGTTATAAGTCCCCTCTGTGATTATCAGTTTAAAGATCACGTCAGCATGTCTTTATATCTCTGGCAGGGTATATTGGATCCTCTCGATGGGGCGTATACATCGGAATCCATATTTATCTCATGTGGTTTTATTATCAGTAATTAGTAGCTCCCACAGTTCAGTCAAATTCCATTGCATTGAACATTTATCAGTATATCCATTATTCAGTTTCAGCATGTTATAAATTGGTTATTTCATTCAATTATCTCACCATTCAGAATCTATACCATGTTCAGATTATATCATTACCTTATTAATTTGTTCAATTATGTATTATTTAAGCTTTACTTTATCATACAGGCTTAGTACCTTTCTAGTATTGATGCATACATGCGTTACAGCTTCTCGTGATATAGGTACAGGTTCTCAACATTCAGATCATGGTTGAATCGATTCTCAAACTCCAGCTCAACAGAATCAATGGTGAGTCCTCATTCTCCGAGCACAATAGTCATGAGTTTACTTTCAGTATTTTAGTCCTTTATTTTCAATTTTTGCTAGACTTAGCTGGGGTTTTCCCAAAATTTCTAGTCAGTTAGCGGCTATTTTCTGACATAGTTAGTTTATGCTTGGTATTAAGTTAATATTTTCTTTGTATTAAACTAATTAGTTTCAAATATCTCAATTATAGTTATGTGTAGTCTCCATCTTTTCATTTAATTATATTTTAGCTTCCACATCAGTTTATTTTCTTTAGTATGCTCACGATTATGCCAGCAGGGTTACCTTGGGATCACTTGTGGTGATAGGTTTGTGTCCATGTCTCGGGGTAGATCGGGGCGTGACAAATATTGTATCAGAGCAATAGCTTTAAATGTCCTAGAATTTTGAAAAGTCGCACTAAGTAGAATCCTTTTAATGGGTGTGAAGTGCACCACATCTAATGAGAGGAAGTCTATGAAGTGTTTTAGAAAAAAACTTCGCTTTCTTGTTACATTTATTGTGCATAAGGTATGATCTAATTTCATTCTAACTCGGCGTTCAACATTTCAGATCATGCCTCCTCGTAAAGCTAACGCCAGGAATTCGAAAGCCAGGAATGCAAACACAACTCATCCAGTCCAAAGATCAGGAAGTCTCAAATGCTGAATTCAGGAATGCCATTCAGATGTTAGGTCAGAGTGTGGTCAACTAGAACAATCGGGTTCAAGATCCTCTGAATGCTATTGGTGGATCAGCAGCATCAAGGGTCTATGACTTTGTTATGATGAACACGTCTGAGCTCTTATGATCACAAACTAGTGAGGATCCCCACAACTTCTTGGATGAGATCAAGAAGATCTTTGAGGTGATGTAGGTCACTTGAAATGATCGGGTAGAGTTGATATCATACCAGCTGAATGATGTTGCTCATATTGGTAAACTTAGTGGAAGAAAAATAGGGGTACAGATGCAATTCCTATTACTTGGGATTGCTTTAGTGAGACCTTTTTGGATAGGTTTTTCCCAATAGAGTTAAGAGAAGCAAATGCTCAAGAATTCAAGAATTTAAGGTAGGGAAACATGACGGTCCTAGAGTATGGGCTCAAGTTTAACCTAATCTATAGGTATGCACATGGTTGTTGAATCCAAGTCTCAGATGAATAAGGTCTTGTATGGAGTGTTAGATTTGGTGAAAACTGAGTGTTGAAGTGCTATGTTACTGGGAGATATAAACATTACTAAACTCATGAATCATGCTCACCAGGTTGAGGGTGATAATCTTAGGGAACATGCCAAGGATAATAAGAAGGCTAGGAATGGGAACTATGACTACTCTCGGCAAAAATCGGGTGGTGGAAATTGCTCGCAGAGTCAGCAAAAGTATTCAAACCCGGCCCCTTCAATAGCTAGTGTTCCATCCACCAAGAACCTGTATGATCAGAAGGTTAGGGCACCAGGATATAAGTCTCCCACAAGTGTTTCAGGCGTCAACGCTTACCCCACCTTCCCAAAGTTTAGTAAGAACCATCAAGGCGAGTGAATCACAGGAAGGAATGATGTTTTGGGTGCGGTCAGTCTGGTCAAAAGTTGAGGGATTGTCCTTCTAGTCATGGTCAAGGAGGTAGTAATGGTAGATCTCAGTCTAAAACTTCGGTAACACCGGCAAGTCACTCAACTCAACAAGGTAACTCATCTGGTACAGGTGGCGGTCAGCGCCAAAACATGTTGTATGCTCTTCAGGCTCGCCAGGATCAGGAAGGTTCTCCTGATGTAGTCACTCGTATGTTACGATTCTTTGACCTTGATGTTTATGAATTGTTAGATCCAGGGGCTACTCTTTCTTTTGTATCTCCTTACATAGCAGTCCAATTCAGTGTCAATCCAAAAACTATCTGAGAACCTTTCTCAATCTCTTACTGTAGTTGGTGACCCAGTTATAGCTAGATGGGTACACAAAAATTGCCATGTCACAGTCTCTCAGTAAGTCTCCTCAGTATATCTTGTAGAGTTAGAAACGGATTGGTTACATTCCTGTTATGCAACAGTCCATTGTAGAACTAGGATTGTTAATTTTCAGTTTCTAAACGAACCAATATTAGAATGGAATGATAGTAGCTTAGCCCCTATAAGACGATTCATTTCATATTTTATGGCCAGAAAGATAATCTCTAAGGGTTATCTCTATCATTTGGTTTGGGTTAAGGATTAGAACTTTGAAACCCCAACTCCTGAGTCAGTTCCAATAGTTAGTGAGTTTCAAGAAGTGTTTCTAGAAGATCTTCCCGGAGTTCCCCCCGAAAGGGAAATCTACTTTAGAATTCATCTCCTTCCAGATACCCAACCTATTTATATTCCTCCTTACAAAATGGCTCAAATTGAGTTTAAGGAATTGAAAGAGTAGTTGAAAGAACTTTTAGATAAAGGCTTCATCAGACCTAGTATTTCGCCATGGGGTGAACTAGTATTGTTCGTAAAGAAGAAAGATGGTTCTCTCAGAATATGCATTGACTATAGACAGTTGAACAAGGTCACAATCATGAATAAGTATCACATCCCCAAGATTGATGACATGTTTGACCAACTTTAGGGTGCTAGCCATTTCTCGATGATAGACCTCAGATCAGGTTATCATCAACTTAGACTAGGATATAGTGACATTCCAAAGACAGCCTTCAGAACTCGGTGACTTCATAATGAATTTGTAGTTATGTCGCTCGGACTAAAAAATGTTGTTGCAAGTTTCATGGATTCGATGAGCAGAGTGTTCAAATAGTACTTGGACTTGTTCGTTATTGTCTTTATTGATGATATCCTCATATACTCTAGGAATGAGGAAGAACATGTGAGTCATTTGAGAGTTTTTCTACAAACCCTTAAAGATCGCCAATTATTCGCTAAGCTTAGAAAATATCAGTTTTGGTTACAATCCGTTGCTTTCCTTGGTCACATTATATCTAGAGAGGGGATCCGAGTGGATTTGCAGAAGATAGAAGCAGTGAAACAATGGCCCAGACCTACATCTGCTACAAATATCAAAATTTTCTTAGGTCTAGCGGGTTGTTAAAGAAGGTTTGTGGAAGGATTCATCCATAGCCTCACCAATGACTAGGTTGACTCAAAATATGGTCAAGTTTCAATGATCAAATAATTGTGAGAAAAGCTTTACAGAATTGAAAACTAGATTGACTACAACTCCTGTCATGACTCTACCAGAGGGTTCAGATGGGTATGTGATCGATTGCGATGGATCCAGAGTTCCTAGGTTGTGTGTTGATACAGCGAGATATGATTATAGCTTATGCTTCTAGACAACTTAGGTGCATGAGAAGAACTATCCAACTCACGACCTCGAGTTTGCAGCAGTGGTGTTTGCACTCAAGATATGTAGACGCTACTTGTATAATGTTCATGTAAATGTGTTCATTGACAATAAGAGCCTTCAATATATGTTCACCCAAAAATATTTAAATTTTTTCAAGAGGAGATAACTTGAGTTCCTTCATGATTATGATATGAGTGTGCATTACCATTCTGGTAAGGCGAATGTGGTAGAAGATTCTCTTAGTAGATTATATATGGGTAGTGTAGCCCATGTTGAGGAAGAAAGGAAATAACTAGTGAAGGATGTTCACAGGTTTGGTCACTTGAGAGTTTTCCTTATGAGCATATAAGACAGTGGTGTAAGAGTTCAGAATGTGGGAGAATCTTCTTTGATAGTGGAGGTTAAGGAAAAGAAAGATAGTGATCAAATTTTGCTTGAACTTAAGGGTGCATTACATAATCATAGAGTGGATGTTTTCTCCCAAGGGGCAGATGGTGTACTTCGCTACCAGGACTACTAGGAATTTGATCTACTGCCAAAGTTCATTTAACGTTGCAATTGAATATTATACCGTAGCCATAGGTCTAAAGCAGCGATTAAGGCAACCGCTAACACAGATTGTGTAGCAATAGATCTGTCGCTACGGTTATGTACGACAGTTCCTATAACTGTAGCTGTAGAGAGACCTATTGCTATAGTTTTTACTTTATTTACTTTTCAACGATTAGTGTAGTATTGGTACGGTTATGAACCATTGGAAAAGAGGTTTATGCATCAGTTCTTTTGAGGCTATGGCTACAGCTAATCTTTTGTTTCAATAAATCATTTTATTCTGTTGCAACGGTTTTATAGGGTAGTGCAACATTTTTAAACAATTATAAAAATGTTGCATAATAACCATTGCAAAGGATATTACATGGTACTGCAATTCTTATTACATTCTGCAACAGCTATTATCAAGCAATTGCAACGTATATATATTATTGGTACAGTTCCACAAATGGTACATTATTGAGCTATTGTAGTAATTTAATAACAAAAAATACACATGAATTATTCACGAGAATAAATATTCAATACTAAAATTAGAATTCAAGATCCACGATTATAATATCAATATAGAAAAATATACAAATTATTTTTTTACCATTCCAAAAAAGGTGAAACACTTTTACCACAGAATTTTCGATCTTCAAAATAAAGGATTTCTAGAACACCAGTAAATCTAACATCCACAATTCAGCTCCTATGTCGAGTCTTCACTGCTACTTTCACCGCCTTCATCAATTTCATCACCTACATACAATTAGGGAAAATATAAATAATTTAGCCAATTTTTCACAAAAGCTTGATTGATCCACCATAGTCATATGTATTACAAAGTTAATACTTAGGAATTTCAAGTTAAACACCTAGCAATATCAGACAAAAACAACAAAAAATTAAAGCTTTCCGCAAATTCAACTCAGTAAACTCATCGAACAATGAAACAACAAAAAAGTTCAATATTACATTTCAAGAAACTCATTTAAAATTCACCATTCACTGTAAAATAAAAGAGAAAAAGGTACCCAATAGATGCATGCTATAGTGAAGCATCAAAGCAAAATACAGCCTAAAGACCGAAACCTAAAGAATGGACTGTATTACTAAGAGAGTTGAGAAAAAATAAAAACCTGATGAGTTAAAAATTAAAACCTTGCTCGCAATGCTTTCATAAAAGGAGTATGTATGGTAATACTTTCATAACTATATGAAACTGCTGACTTTTTAGCATCTCAGATGTCATGAATAACTTGAACTAAATAGTAATGCAATGTATTGCTTCTTCCTATATATGTTAAAATTAGTATACCATAAGACTACATCCATAGGCCAATTCATTCCAAAGTAAGATAAAGTACTTTAGTTCCTCTGAAAGCTAAAAAATTACAAGATTCAATTTGTAAACTCGTTGAATAACATAACAACGAAAAGATTCAAGCTTTAAAGAAACTCATTTAGAATTCACCAACCAGTATAATTCAAAATGCAATGAATTGCTTCTTCCTATGTTAAACACTTAATATTTCACGGAAAAAGAAGAAGCTTTCCACAAATTCAGCTCATAAAAACTCATAAAATAACAAAACAACACAAAGGTTCAATATTTTAAGAATTTCATTCTGAATTCACCAACCACTATAAAGTAAACAACGACATATCAAATGTAGAACTTTTCTTCATTGCTTCCATATATGCTTAATATCTATTGAACAGTGGGCCTTCGAGTACACATACAAACCCCTGCCCCATTGGTCGTAGAAACTCATTTGTCATCTTCTCTCGAACAAGATTTGATTACAACCACAAATAAAACATCCATTGTTTCCACAAACTGTTTTAAGAAGTGGAAACAAAGTTCAATTCCATTTATCACAATTTTCTTTCACAGCCAAAGAACATACTTCACCACACCTTCATATTACCATAAAAAGAAAAATAAAGAAGAACAACAAAAAAAAAAAGAGTTGCAATAGAAAAAAAATAAAGTCGTAATAGAGAAAGGAAATAAAGTTTCAACAGAATCATAAAGAAGAAGAACAAACAATCAAAATAAAAATGTAGACTTCAACACTTTCACATTTTCATAGTATTTCAGCTTAATTAAGCTCAACAAACTTCAGTACATTCAAAAATAAGCTCCACAAATTTTAGAAAATTCACATTAAATACTCTAAACTTAACATTTGAACAATCTAAATTTACTTAAAAAATCATGTGTGTAGTCATTTAAGGTAACAGGCATTCAGTGCATTTCGATGATCAAGTCTCTGAACTAAAACTTCAACGTCTTTTTTCTTTAAAATCAGTACTTCACACTATATTTTTTAAATTATCACCAAACATAGTTACTTTTCAGTTATCGCAATTTTCATCCACTGCCAAACAACATATTTCATAACACACACCACATTACCATCAATTAAAAAAACCAAGAAGAACAACAAGAAAAAAGAGTCACACTAAAAAAATAAACAAAGTCACAACAGAAAAAGGAAATAGAGTTGTGATAGACATATGAAGAAGAAGATGAAGAAGAAGAAGACAAAATAATCAAAAGATAGAATTAGCGACACCAACCTTGCTCACCCCCTTGAACAGAAGTTGATTCTCTAGGTGAAGAAATAGACAGTGCTGCCAGTATATTAGGATCAATTAATTTCGCATGCTTAAGTTGTTAAATTACATCTTCTATAACTTCCTGTCGCATAGTTTTCTTTTGTTCCTCCATTTGTTTCTCCATTTTCTGCATCCTTTCTTGCATTTCTTGTATTCAATCAGTTGTTGCATTTGTTTTTCAATTTCTTCCATTTCAGCCTACCAAAGCATATACAACAAACATCATCTTATGAAATATATAATTGATATCAATAAAAAATAATAATAGACAATACTCATACAATTTTACTAGTAGTATCTTCATTCGAAGCCTTGTACAAATGCCCGGATTTTCTTGTTCTTGTTACCACAAAGAGATCCTTAAATGATATTGTCTCCTTACCTTTCTCCTAGTCACATTCAAATGTATATAAAAAATTGTTTAAATGCCATGTTAATAACAGATAATAAATAAGAGAATACACCAGCTTATTTCCGTTTTGACTCAATTAATTCTCAAACACAGTTAAATATCATGCACAGTATTCATAATGATTCCCAGGTCCTCGATTTCCCTGGAGGCTAGGTGAAATTCACCTCACATTTGAACTTTATTCCTGAAACAAGGAAGGAGAGGGTACAATGATGCTGGGTCCTTGATGATGATGGTTATCCAATAAGTAGTGATTTTACACTGATTGAAAAGGACATTGTTAATGGGTTTGCAATAAGTTCACCTGTTAGTGACCAGTTCCGAAGTGATGGTGTTGTTACTAAAGTTCAAGGCTATGAAATTCATAGTATTCATGTAGATGGTAACAATGGTCTTTCTATTTTAACCGCTGTGCATGAGGCACGAAAAATGGGTGTTTATGAACCTAAACCTATTCTAGTTGAGGCTCTTATTTATAGAGAACGTATATCTCAGATGACTCAACCAAATATCGTCTGTATAAATAAATCGAATGGTGAAGAAGAGAAAGAGACCCTGTAAGCAAATTTAGGAAATGTATTGAAAGAGAAGGCAGGTTGAACTCTAAGGTTGAATCTAAACTTCGCAGTAATATTAGGAAGCAGGTATTCCAAGCCATTCAAGTTGCAAAAAAGCAAGAGAAGCCCCCAATTAATGATGTATATACACATGTGTATGACGTTTTTCTAGCCTACCTCCAAGAACAAGATTTATCTATTAGTGAAACAATCCTTAGACATCCACATGATTATCCTACTCATGCCTGTCTAGTTGAAACTTTAAATTGCTTCTCTATGATATGAAAATGCAAATTATAAAAAGAGTTAATGTAATTAGCAATGTTGTTGCAAAAAAAAAAAAGATAAGTAGCTCCAGAAGCATAAATAGAGTATCCACATAGTTGAGTTACAGTAAAATTTCCAGGGAACTAAGCACAAATCAGATGCACATATAGAGTATCAACATAATTGAGTTACAGTAAAATTTCCAGGGAACTAAGCACAAATCAAACTATTGGAAGCTAAACCCAAATAAGTTTCAATATTGAATAAAGGATAAAATATTTATGGGGGAAGCAAAAGTCAAAATTTAACAACATAATCAGTTCCATCCCACTTGAAAGTAATACTTCCTACACGACATAAACTGCAAATCCAAAGGCAATTAAATCAGCCATATAAAATGAGAAAATTTATCAAAGATTAATGAGATAAGCAAAGAAATCACTAGAACCATGTGGATAGTTGCAACCTCCCAGTTATATGCTCTTTAAACTCTTCGGAATTTGTTAAAGATGAAAGACGAAACTCCACATATCACAAACAAACATGAGAAAAACAATTACTCAAATTAATGCGGTAAGTAAAAGGAAGCAAACACACAAGCTGAACTAGAGGAACAACGAAGAAACCAGACAACTAGAACCATGATAAACAAACTTAAATAAAGTTTATAGATAACTTCTTAAGCATACCTGACTAAATAAACAAGTGATTGAAACAATATCACTCACAAACAAAACAACACCAAACACAAGAGCATAGCTTATTCCTCAAACAACTAAGACACACTCAATTTGAAACAAAATAGTCCATCACTATGCATCAACAATAAATCAATGAAGAAAACAACCATCCGAGAAGGAGAACAAATTATGACAGTAAGCTTTAGATTATTAAAACAAAATGCCGGCTAAAATGAGTTGAGGTCAAAATAATTATCTTTTCGGGACAGCGACACTGAGACGAGAACACAAAAAGGTTTATAACAGATTTTTCAACAAATCTACTTTACAAAGGGCTGACTCAACCCTAAATCTCCTTCAAGTTTAACCCCAAATCCGCTTCAAGTTTAACCCAAAATACTGAATTGTAACTTTTATTTGGAAGTGTTTTCTTTTCTTGTTTAACTATACATCACAAATTAATACAGGGGAAGTGTATAGACTACCTAGATTAGAACAAATAACATAGATTTAAGACTTACCCATTGTTTATTATGATTTTTGAAAAAAAATTCAATGGAGACCTACAAATCATGAACTAGCAGAGAAAACATAAACATTACTCACGTTTGTATGGAAGATTTCATAGTGAAATGTAAGTATCCAAGAGGACCAACGAGCTTTACCAAGAGCTTCAAAATTGTTCGTTGTTGTTTTCCTCACCAAATGCTTCATTGTCGTAGAGCTTAGCTGTCCAAGAGCTGCTTTGATTTAAATTCTATGAAATAGGGCTTTGTTAACGTTGCTTGTATAGTATGCTCACATTGCTGAAGGTTTTGGAGAAAAAGTCTTTTTTATTTTATATTTTTTAATGAGAGAATATATTTAGGGATAAAAATATATTTAGGATCTTTGAAAAATTAATGGAGGGAAATATATTTTTTAGGAGGGAAATATATTTAGTGATAAAAATCAGAACCACAATATTTTTCCTAAAGTAACCGTTGTCGTGGAGTAAGCTATTGCGACAGTTATAAAATTTGTGGCCATAGAATCTCTATAGTGATGGTTATAGGAATGATGCAACATTTCATTTACGGAATTGTTCTATTAGATTCAAGGTTATTTGTTCACAGTTATACCCGTTGTAATAGGTGAGCTATTGCTACGATTATAGAACAGTTGCTACATAAGCGTTGCAGTAATTCAAATTTCTAGTAGTGCAGGGTAGATTACGTGTCATGATGTGGGCGAGTTGAGACATCATATTCTTGCAGAAGCCCATAACTCTAGATATTCTATTCATCCAAGTGACACTAAGATGTACCGCAATCTGTGGAAAGTCTACTGGTGGAAAGTCATGAAGAGGTATATAAAAGATTTTGTGAGTAATTGCCCCGATTGCCCGCAAGTCAAGGTTGAACATTAGAAACTAGGGGGTATGACTCAAGAGATCGGCATTCCAACTTGGAAGTGGAAAGTGATCAATATGTATTTCATCACAGGGTTACCTCGTACTCGCAGACAACATGACTCCATTTGGGTGATAGTTGATAGGATGACTAAGTCTTCACGCTTTTTGGCGGTCACGAGTATAGATTAGGCGGAGGACTATGCCAAGCTTTAAATTAATGAAATTGTGAGGTTGCATGGGGTTCCTTTGTCTATCATCTCAGATAGAAGTCCTCAGTTTACCTCTCATTTCTGGAAATCATTTTAGAAGGGTCTTGGTACTCATGTTAACCTTAGCACAACATTTTATCCACACACTGATGGACAGGCAGAGCGTACCATTCAGACCCTAGAGGATATATTGAGATCTTGTGTGATCAATTCCAAGGGTATTTGGTATGATCACCTTCCTGTTATTGAATTCGCCTACAATAAGAGTTACCATTCCAGCATTCAGATTGCCCCTTATGAAGCACTGTATGGGCGTAGATGTAGATCTCTTGTTGGTTGGTTTGAAGTAGGTGAAGCAACTTGATAGGTCAATATTCATTACTTTATGCTATGGAGAACTCATTAGAAATAGACTTATGACATCCCAGAGGCGTCAGAAATCGTATGCAGATATAAGGAGAAGGGAACTAGAGTTCCAAGTTCATGATTGGGTTTTCCTGAAAGTGTCACTTATGAAGGGGATGATGATATTTGACAAGAAAGGGAAGCTCAGTCCTAGATATGTAGGCACTTACAATATATTGAAAAGGGTTGACAGTCTGGCATATGAGTTATAGTTGCCAGCACAACTAGCAATAATGGATCCAGTCTTCTACATCTCGCTCTTCAAGAAGTGTATGAGTGATCCAGCCTTTGTAGTGCCATTAGAAAGTGTGGCAGTGAAAGATAGTCTTTCTTAGAAGATGTACCAGTTGAGATTCTTGACAGTCAGTTTAAAAGGTTGAGAAACAAAGAAGTCGCTTCAGTCAAGGTTTTTTGGAGGAGTCAGTCCGTAGATGGAGCTACTTAAGAAGCAGAAGCTGCCATGAAAGCCAAGTATCCTCAGCTCTTTCTTTGCGATTCCACTCCAGCTTGGGGTAATAGTTCCTCTTCAGTTTTTCATTCATTCATGTGTGAATTCAGCCTTAGAATTATGTTTCCTTAGTTTTTACTAGCATTTTAAACATATTTTCAAGTCCTTGGAACTCAATTCAGTTAGAAACTCAGTTCTCAGTGTGTAGTGGTAGGGATTGCAGCTCTCTCCCTTTATTTTAGCTAGTTTAGTCTTCATTAGAGAATGAATGTTCTTAAGGGGTAGAGAGCACCCTATATCCAAAACAGACCAAAAATCAGCTTTTCAAAAAAATTGCAGGTCCAATTGATGGTCACCATCTACGATTCATAGGCTGATCAATTGCCAGTACTGTAGGTTCGTAGATTGCCACCGTAGCCCCTCCCAAACACAGCTTAGAAAAAATTGGCTAAGTCTCGACCATGGACAGACCTACGATCCGTAAGTCACACTACATAGTCTGTAACATGTTTCTGTAGATCAATACCCCATTACCTAGCTCTGATACGAACTATGGCTGACCAGCACAGGCCATCTTTCGATCTACGGTCCGTAGGTTTAACCGTATGTGAAGGTTAGCAACTAGTTAGGGGGAAATTATTGTTGGGTCAACTGAAATGTCATAACTTATAGCACAAATGGAATTAGATGTCCTATGACCTATGAGATGATAGATAATTTAATCATCTTTCCAAGGCCACCGGATTTTCTAAATTCGAACTTCGAGTAAAAAGTTATGCCCATTTTAGTGAAAACATGTTGAGCGGACCCAAATGACGGACCGTCGATTTAATGACGGCCCGTCAGTCCAGGTCGTTGATTTCTCTGACAACAATTATTTTAGGTGTCTTTTGGTCTTTTCCTAGTTCGTTTAACCCCTAAAATACGTCGTTTAAACCCTAATTCATGAGATTTTATTTAGTTTAAGACTATAAACATAACTAAAACTTACCTAAGTCAAAATCATTAATCAAAATTTTGAAAATTACAAGCAAGAGAAAAGAAAAAGGTCAAGAAACCTAGTTCAAGAACGCAACAAGGTTCCATCAGTTTCAGCTCCGAAATTAAAGATTTCTACACGAAATTCATCACCAGGTATGTGGGATTTCACTAGAGGGTTCCTTTAACCCATTATATTCCCAGATATCAGTCAAATTTTTTATTCTCTTATCATGATTAGACCTAGGGTTTCTAGAACTTCACATGATTATCATAAATTAGTTAGTGATATGTTCCAAATAAGATTACCATGTTATTACTCAGTTTATTGCATGAACTTTAGAACCCTACCTATGTATTCATTTAGTTCTTGAATTACATATCTTAGGACAGATATTTCAGTTATTCAGTTATACATGCCTTAGTTATTAATGGATCATTATCAGATTAATTATTGTATTCTCAGTTTGCATGTTCAGTTTTGAGCTATCTATTATTTACAAAACTTAGTCATAATAGGTTAACCACTTAATCCATTAGGAGTAGCATAATACCGAGCTGGACTAGGACTAAGCGTACCTAAATAGTCCCAGAACTACTAGCCAAGTAGGTTATAAGTCACCTCTATGGGCATCAGGTTAGTGATCAAGCCACCATGCCTTTATACCTCTGGCAGGGTATATTGGGTTCTCTTCATGGGGCGTATACAGCGGAATCCACAATTAGCTCATATGGCTTTATTATCGATTATTATAGCTCCCACAGTTCAGTCAGATTCCATTGCAGAGACCATTTATCACTGTATCCAATATTCAATTTCAGCATCTTATAAATTGATCATTGCAATCAGTTATCTCAGCATTCAGAATCAATATCATGTTAAGATTATATCACTGCTTTATTGCTTTGTTCAGTTATGTATTATTTCATCTTTTATTCTATCCTACATGCTCAGTACATTTCAAATACTGACGCATACATGCGCTACATCTTCTCATGATGCAGGTTCATGTTCTCAGCATGTAGATCGCGCTTAGATAGATTCCCGATCTCCAGTTCAACATAATCAGTGGCGAGTCCTCATTCGGTGAGGACAATAGTCATAAGTTTACTTTTAGTATTTTAGTCCTTTAGTTTTAGTTTTTACTAGACTTAACTGGGGTCTATCCCAGTATTTCTAGTCAGTTACAGGCTATTTTCAGACATAGTTAGTTGCAGCTAGTATTAAGTAAACATTTTCTTTGTATTAAACTCATTACTTACAAATAACTCAATTATAGTATATGGGTATTCCCCAACTTTTTATTTTAATTATGTTTTAGATTCCGCATAATTTTTATTTTCTTTAGGAAGCTCATGATCATGCCACCAGGGTTAGCTTGAGATAACTAGTGGTCCTAGGTCCCGTGTCCGTATCTCGGGGGTAGCTCGGGGTATGACATGCTGCCTGATGTGACCAATTTGTCAAAGTCATATTATGAGGTACATAAGACAATTGAAGAACTCGGGATTTCAGAGAACAAGATTGATGTGTTTACTAGTGATTGCATATTATACTAAAAGAAGGATAGCTTACTTGATTCTTGTAAAGTTTGAGGTGCGTTCAGATGGAAATTAAATACACATGGTGAGGAAACAAGGAATAAAAAGTTAAAAAATAGCATCAACGAGTTTACACTATTGTCTTTAAAAGCCTAGACTTCAGAGATTATTTATGTCTACAAAGGCATATACTCTAATAACACTTCATAAGGATAAACAATCGAAGATGGAATAAGAGGCACCCGACTGATTCAATGGCATGAAAGTCATTTGATGAACTTCATCCTTCATTTGCGGTTGATCCTTTAAATGTTCGACTCGAACTTGTTAGTGATGGATTTCAACTATTTTTGAATTCAAAAACCTCACACAACATTTGGCATGTTGTTCTTATTCCTTATAATTTACCACCTTGGTTGGGTTTGAAGCAAGAAAATTTTATTTTGTCAATGCTTATTTCTTGTCCAAATGGTCCAGGAGATGCAATTGATACATATTTTCAACGTTTAATAGAGGAATTGAAGGAGTTGTAGGAAGTTTGTATTGAGACCTATAATGCATCAACTAAATAAAATTTTAAGTTGCATGCTTCTTTATTATGGACCATCAGTGACTTTCCAACATATGGAAATTTATCAGGATGGAGTACAAAAGGAAACTAGCAGGTACATATTGTAATAAAGACATTGTCTTAATTTGATAGGCTAATGGTAAGAAGCAGTGTTTTATGGGTTATCGGCGTTATCTTTCTATAAATCACAAATGTAGAAGTGAAAAGGACTCATTTGATGGTACAACAAAGAAAATGTCCCCACCAAAAGTGAGTTCCTGTAATGAGATACTTAATAGTACTAGATCTTGACGGATTATATTTATCAAAGTATCCTAAGTTAAGAGTGAAGATATCACATGAAAATTGAATGGTTAATTGGAACAAAAAAAACTATCTTTTTTGAACTTCCATATAGGAAATGTCTCTTGTTGTTACATAATTTGGATGTTATGTGTATTGAGAAATATATATATGATAATGTCATGGGGAAAAATATGAACGACAAAGGAAAGACCAAGGATACAACTAAAACTCGGTTAGACTTGCAAGAGATGAACATTAGGTCAGAATGGCACCTCATCCAAAGTTGGAGAAATTTGACATTCCAACAGGAGGCTACACATAGTCTCATGAAGATAAGCACAAATTTGTGACTTTTCTTAAAGAATCTAAAAGATTCCGATGATTTTAAGCTAATAATTATCACTGTGTGAATCTAAATTATCACAAGATATATGGATTGAAAAGTCATGATTATCATATTGTGTTGCAACATCTACTCCCTGTTGCACTTTGGTGTACATTGTCTAAAGAAATGTGTGAACCACTGATTGAATTATTTATATTTTTAATGTTCTTTGATCAAAAGAATTGAAAATTGATAACTTGGAACATATTGAAGCGCAAATACTCATAACATTTTGCAGGTCAGAAAAGGTCTTCCCTCTTTGATTTTTTGATGTCATGGTGAACTTACCTATTCATTTAGCTGCTGAAGCTTAAATTTCTGGACCGATTCATTATAAGTGGATGTATCCTATTGAACGATGGCAGCATAAATTTTATTTCTAAAATTTCTGCACTATAGCAACATTGCAGCCAGTTGCTCATTTTTTTATGCTCTCTGTTTTAAAACTTCTACACTCCTGAAAAATTACAGCAGTTGCTCATTGGCCATGTTATTATACTTCTTCTTGCAGGATCTGGACATGTACTGAAAACAGTTAATTTCACTTGAATACTCACAAATTTTGACTTATTGTTAAAAACAACACAGACAATAGTAAAAAAGAAGAATGTTATTTAAGATGTCATACTAAATATGACCTTGCCTAGGCTATTATTCGCCATGAACTCGTAGACTAGGAATTTTTCTCATGTAGTATCCCAACAACTTGGTTAGGGTACGATGTTATGCCTTTGCTATTCATTTGACTTCATTCTCGAACTCAGTATATCCTTGGCGTGAAGTCACGTCTTGCTTCTTCCCTGTTATTTCTACTCCATTCTTTAATAAACCCTACAAATTATGTATCATTTGGGTATTGATTTTGTTGTCTTAGTTATTGTGAATATGCATTTTCGTACTTGTTGAAAAGAAATAATAACCTTATAAACATTCCCAAAGCCATCATTCCCTATCTTATTGGCCATACACATTTTCTTATAGTATAGGGCATGATGGATTTGGAAATGTTTATAAGGTAATTATTTCTTTTCAACAAGCATGAAAATGCATATTTCTAGTAACTTAGACAACATAATTAATTACGACATGATACATAATATTTTAGGGCATACTAGAGAATGGAGTAGAAATAGCAGTGAAGAAGCAAGACATGAATTCACACCAAGAATTTACCGACTTTGAGAATGAAGTCAAGTTAATAGAATAACTACAACATTGTAACCTAACCAAGTCGTTGGGATACTGCATTAATGGAGCAGAAAAATGTCTAGTCTATGAGTTCATGTCGACTAAAAGCCTACACAATATCATATTTTTTTTGATATCTTATATAACATTCTTCCTTTTTACTATTAGCTGTGTTGCTTTGATATTGAAAAGACAGAAATTTTGGAGTATTTGACTAGAATTGAGTAACTATTTTTTGTACATGTGCAGATCCTGTAAGAAGGGATACAGTAACATGGCCAATACATTATGTAAAACTGAGAGCTAGCTACAATTTTTCAGCAGTGAAGAAATTTTAAACCAGATCTAGTATAAAAAAATTGAGTTGTTGGCTGCAATATTGTAGTAGGGCATAAATTTTAATGCAGCTTTGCAAAAAATTAAAAAACAGAGCCAGCGTAAAAAAAATTGTATGATTGCAAATATGTTCTACTGTCAAGGCACCTTAGCTCGTCTCCTCACCTAACCAACTTTGTTTAAACAATTTAAGAGTTCACATTTAACTACAACTATTGTTTGAACATTCACTAATTTTTCATACAACTATAGACATCATTGCTCAAACAACTCAAGTTCCTCTATAAATATTAACAAATTTTTCTCGTCTTTTGGAAATACCACTTAAACAGGAAAAATCACAATACGAAAATGTCTCCTGACCTTTGGATAGATGGTAGCTTTTATGTTGTTGTCATACAGAAGTAGACTGCGACCATTGTAGAGTGGCATGTCAATGGTGACAACAATATGCAAGCCTAAGACAACAGGGATATTGAATGTGATATATATATATATATATATATATATA
>NC_028646.1:64555308-64578549 GCF_001406875.1 Solanum pennellii
ATATATATATATATATATATATATATATATATATATATATATATATATATATATGACAAGGCGTCAATTGTAAGCATTAAGAAGTCACCGACTCTAATGAACAAGATGAAAACAAGATTCTTTTTCGATATTTAATCTTATTCTACTATGCAATTAACACAATAGGAAACAGGTATTTTAATCCATCTTTCTTGAAATTTACTTGTGTGACTGGGAATATTATTTGAATATGGAATACTTCGTAATTATACTTTTTGGTATCACCATGGAGAACGTTTCGATGAGCCATTATTAGAATCAAAATCAAAAGATGAAGATGAAGAACAAGATAGTGAGGCAGTAGAAGAATATGAGTGTGAAGACGAAGTAGAAGAGCTATTTAGAGATTTTTATCCTAATCTTTACGGAGGAATTACACATACTGATTGTGATGACTTACTTGAGAAGGAACCAAATGTTAAATTTTTTTAAAGCCTATCGAAGGATTTCAAATTTCCATTATACCAGAATTCTAAAGCTTCAAAGCTTTACTCTTTGATAAAATTGCTTAAAATTAAAAGTATAGGTCGTTGGAATAATGCATCATTTACAATGCTATTGAAATTGTTGAAAGAGGAGTTGTTGCATGATGTGACCAGTTTTCCGAACTCATATTATGAGACAAAGAAGACAATTCAAGAACTTGGGATTTCATACAACAAGATTGTTGTGTGTACTAGTGATTGCATGTTATACTGAAAGGAGGATAGCTTACTTGATTCTTGTAAAGTTTATGGTGCGTTGAAATGGAAAATAAATAAACATTGTGAATAAACAAGGAAGAAAAAGGTTAAGAAATAACATCAATGAGTTTACACTATTTTCCTTCAAAGCCTAAACTTTAGAAATTTTTTATGTCTACAAAGGCATATACTATAATATAATGACATGGCCTAAGGATAAAAGATTGATGATGGAATAATGAGGGACCTGGCTGATTCAATGGCATGGAAGTCATTTGATGAACTTCATCCTTCATTTGTGGTTGATCCTTTAAATGTTCGACTCAAACTTGATGGTGTAGATTTCAACCCTTTTGGAATGCAAAAACCTCACACAACATTTGGCATTGTGGTTCTGATTCCTTATAATTTACCACCTTGGTTGTGTGTGAAGCAAGAAAATTTTATTTTGTCAATGTTTATTTCATGTCCAAATGGTCCAGGAGATGCAATTAATACATATATTTAACCTTTAATAGAGGAATTGAAGGAGTTGTGGGAAGTTGGTATTTATACCTCTGATGCATCAACTAAATAAAATTTTAAGTTGCATGCTTCTTTATTTGGAACATCAATGACTCTCCAGCATATGAAAATTTATCAGGATGGAGTACAAAAGAAAAATTGGCATGTCCATGTTGCAATGAAGACACAACCTTAATTAAATAGGTTAATGGTTTGAAGCAGCGTTTAATAGGTTATCGACGTTATCTTTCTCAGAATCACAAATGTAGAAGTGAGAAGGACTCAATTAATGGTACAAAAGAGAAAATATCCCCACCAAAAGGGAGTTTCAATATTGAGATACTTAATCAAGTGCAAGATCTTGAAGGATTACAGTTATCTAAGAATCCTTAGAAAAGAAAGAAGATATCACATGAAATTGAATGGATAATTTGAACAAAAATATATCGTTTTTGAACTTCCATATTGGAAGTGTCTCTTGTTGCTACAAAATTTGGAGGTTATGTATATTGAAAAAAATATATGTGATAATATCAAGGGGATGAATATGAATGTCAAACAGAAGACCAAGGACACAATTAAAACTCGGTCAAACTTGCAAGAGATGAACGTTAGGTTAGAATTACACCCTATCCAAAGGGGGCGAAATTTGACATTCCAACAGCATGCTACACATATTCCCGTGAAGATAAGCACAAATTTGGGCCTTTTCTTAAAGAATTTAAAAGTTTCTGTTGATTTTAATCTAATATTTTTCAATGTGCGAATCTACATGATCACAAGATATCTAGATTGAAAAGTCATCATTATCATATTATGTTGCAACATCTACTCCCTGTTGCACTTTGTGGTTTGTTGTCTAAAGAAGTGTGTGAGCATCTGATTGAACTATTTATATTTTTCGTGTTCTCGTAAGTTAGAAAAGGTCTCTCCTCCATCATTTTTTGATATCATGGTGAACTTACCTATTTATTTATCTACTGAAGCTTAAATATCTGGATCAATTCATTATCAGTGGATGTATCCTAGGGAACGATGGCTGCTTAAATTTTATTTTAAAAACTTCTGCATTGTTGCAACCTTGCAGTCAGCTGTTCAATTTTTTTATGCTAGCTCTGTTTTAAAATTTCTGCATTGCTGAAAAATTGCAGCCAACTGCTCAATTTTGTTATGCTACTATTTTGAAAAGTTTTGACACTCCTGCAACAATGCAGCCAGTTTCTCAATTTTTTATGTTCTCTGTTTTAAAACTTCTTCACTGCTGATAAATTACAGCCAACTGCTCATTGCAAAGTTATTGTACTCCTTCTTGCAGGATTTGGACATGTACAGAAAACAGTTACTCAATTTCACTCGAATACTCGCAAATTTCTATTTTTTGTGGCTTTTCAATATCAAAAACAACAGAGACAGTATAAAAAAGAAGAATGTTATTTAAGATGTCATACTAAATATGACCTTTCCTAGGCTATTATTCACCATGAACTCATAGACTAAGAATTTTTCTGCTCAATTAATGCAGTATCCCAACAACATGGTTAGGTCACAATGTTTTACCTTTGTGATTATTTGAATTCATTCTCGAACTCAGTATATCCTTGGTGTGAAGTCATGTCTTGCTTCTTCCCTGTTATTTCTACTTCATTCTCTAATACACCCTACAAATATTATATATCATTTGGGTATTAATTTTGTCATCTTACTTATTGTAAATATGCATTTTCATGCTTGTTGAAAAGAAATTATAACCTTATAAACATTGTGAAAATCATCTTGCCATATCTTATTAGCCATACACATTTTCTTATAATATAGGGCATGATGACTTTGACAATGTTTATAAGGTTGTTATTTCTTTTAAACAAGCATGAAAATGCGTATTTGCAGTAACTCAGACACATAATTAATACCCAAATGATGCATATCATTTGTAGGGAATACTAGCGAATGGAGTAGAAATAGCAGTGAAGAAGCAAGACATTACTTCACGGCAAGAATTTACTGAGTTCGAGAATGAAGTCAAGTTTATAGCAAAGCGACAACATCTTTACCTAACCAAGTTGTTGGGATACTGCATTAATGGAGCATAAAAATTTCTAGTCTATGAGTTCATGTCGAATAAAAGCCTACACAAGGACATATTTGGTATGACATCTTAAATAACATTATTCATTTTTACTATTGTATGAGTTATTTGATATTGAAAAGATAGAAATTTGGGAGTATTCGACAGAAAATGAGTAACTATTTTATGTACATATCTAGATCCTACAAGAAGGGGTACACTAATATGGACAATACATACAGTAGTTGGAAACAAATGGTAAACTGTGGAAGGAAGCTTGACAACTGGTGGAACACGTCGAAGTAACTGGTCCATTGAAGCAGGCTGACGAGTTAGAGTTATAGTCATACTAGGAATAGACTACTAAATCCTAAGTTATGTACGACTAAGCTAGTGAATATTATTGGAGTCGACTAGGATAGGGTATTTTACTTATAATGAAATACTACCCATGTAATTATTTGTGTTGTAGTAGGATTTCTAGTGTAATTAGAATATAACTTTGGTCCTATACAAGGAGCTTGTAACTTAACATTATAATTATCAATGCATCCTTGATTTCTCCATATTTTTGAGAGATTTCTACATGGTATCAGAGCAATAAACTTTTTCCGCTCTCTAACTTATTAGATCAAAACAAAAAACAATCAAATTATTAAACCAAAATAGCCCTTTCTACCAACACTCTTTCGACTTCTTCACTTCATCATATGATTTCGTCATGCTCCATTAAACATAAGCCAATGAACTATCTTATATGGAGGAAACAAATGGCTCAATTGATTCAAGTGATGAGATTAACCTACCTCATCACTGAACCACGTAAAGTGACCTGTTACACTTGATAGACTACTAAAAAAACTGTAACATGCGAGAAGGGTGCAGAAAACAACAACATTGAAATGTGTTACTAAGGAGTTGTATTTCAGGCACCTTGATAGAAGAATGCATGTACCTGATCATAGGGCTGCTGAACTGCTAATGATATGTGGGAATGCTCGGAAGATTCAAATCTTCAAGCAGCTAAATATAAGGGGTTCCAGAACAACTTCAAAGTGTGAAGATAGAAACCAAAACAATTGACAAATACATTAAGGAATTTAAAGGCATATGTGATGGTATTGCAGCCATTCACAAGCTTGTAGATGAAGATAGAAAAGTGATTAATTTTGCTACAGGTCTAGGTCTTAAGTACAAGACCTTCAGGACTCTCATGCTAGTAAGAAATCATATCCTACTCTTAATCAGATTGTTAATACTCTCAGGGGTTTTGATATGAGGGAGGATGAAGAAGAAGTGCCTCAACAAAACCATAACATGGCATTCTCTTCCCAAGGAGGAAGGGGAAGAGGAAACTACTCTCAAAGAAGAGGAAACAATAACTTCAATTCAAGAGGAAAAGGCTTCAAGCATATTTGACAAAGAACAGGTCTTTGTAACAGTAGAAATGAACCAGGTCCTCAAAAAAGTCCTTCAAGTGGAAGTCATGAAAGGGAAAATTCTGATGCGTGTCAAATTTGTGGTAGGAATAATCATACTACTCATAAGATTTTTACAGGTGATCTTACTCTTACCAAGCCACAAATGAACTACTACAAGCATTAGTTGTTGCTAATCTACAAAACACTACTGATGAGGCCTTGTATGTGGACTCAGGAGCAATTAGCCACATGACACATCACTTAGGTATCGTAAATGATCTTAAACACTACAATGCACCAGATAAAATAATTGTTAGGGAATGGATCAATGTTAGAGATATCACATGTTGGGAACATATCTGAAACATGTCTAAAGATAAAAGAAGTTCATGTAGTTCCTAAGATCAATGAAAAATTACTTTTAGTTATAAGCTTGCAAAGGGTAATTTTTCTACTCTTGAACTTGATGAAACTAACTTTGTTGTAAAGGACAAGAGGACAAGGACAATACTGGACAAATGATCTAAAAGGAATGGAATCTATTCTTTTGAGGATAACAATCTCAATGCCTTGAATGTTGCACACGATTGGAAACACATCAAACAACATGTGGCATACTAGATCACGACACCCTAGTTTGAAGTCTATCAAAGTTTTGAGTAGCAATAGTTGCATCAATGTTAGTAGTTGGAATAAAATGTCTACTGTTTGTTCTAGTATTCAGTTGGAAAATAGTTGTAAACTTCCTTTTGGTATAAGAACTTAAATTGAGAAAGAACCTTTATTGATAATTCGCTATGACTTAAAAGGAAGTTAATATTCTTTGAGGTCTTTCAAAAATTTCAAAAAATGGTGGACAAATAATTCTCTATCGAGATTAAGATTTTTCAGTCTGACGGAGGTGGTGAGTTTTCTAAACAGACTTCATTAAGCATTTGGAAGGCATGGAATTGTGAGATATATTTCATGTCCTAACATACCTGAACAAAATGGAGATGCAGAGAGAAAACATAGGCATATTTTTGAGACTGGATTAACACTACTACTTCATGCTAACCTACCTTTGTTTCTATGGGTTGAGTCTTTCCTCACTGTAGTATTCCTCATCAATTGATTCCTTCATCAGTCCTAAAGATCGTTACTCCATTTTGTTAAGTTATATGGGGAACAACCTGATTACAATAATCTAAATGTGTTTGGGTGTAGATGTTTTCCAAATATCAAGGGTCAGAATAAGTTTAGTCTAAAGACTTATCCTTGTGTCTGCATAGGTACAACAGTGTACATAAAGGATATAGATGTTATCATCCCTCTACAAGGAGGGTATACATATACAAACATGTTGTGTTTGATGTGAACACATAACCATATGTGTCTCCAAAGCAATCTCAAATAACATTGATGTGTCACCTCACCTTGCTACTTTTGTTGAATCTTTCTCTAAACTGCAGGCACATGATAATTCTGATTTAGAGGAAGTATAGACTGCTAGCCCACACATTAATAGTGATAATACTTCTACACCTCATGTACTTATCGATGATGAGTGTATTATTGACATATCAGGCGCAGGATCAGATATTAAGGAACAAGTTGAAGCTGGTGACATATACAGTAGTATTGAAATTCCAACTGCAGATTTTGACTGTCAGCAGCACTGAGGAATAGGTTTCTCCTACAAGTCCAGCCAATGATCATCATCAAACAACCACTTTAGTTGATGTACCAGTTGACCATCAACCTGAAAGTGTTATACTCCAATCAACTACATTGGTTGATGTACAAGTTGAGGTACTTTTTGCACCACAAGGGCATCATATGATCACCACACACAACTTGAAGAAACATCACTTAACACTTGTTGCTCGCAACAGCACAAAAATTGTGAGAGAACCAAATACTACTAAGGGAGCACTAAAATCACCTCATTTGCTTACATCAATGAACGAATAAATTGATTCTTTACATACTAAAAAGACAAGGATTTTGGTGGCAAAATCTCATGGTCTAAACTTGGTTGGCTCAAAATGGGTGTTCAAGATAAAAATAAAAGTTTTCATGAGACAATAGATGGATACAAGGCCAGACTTGTGGCAAGGATATTCTCGCAGCTTGAATTGAGAGATTTTGAAGAAACATTTAGTTCTGTGGTTAAAGCTACAACTATTAGGGTGGTTCTATCCATTGTTGTCAATCCAGAGTGGGAAGTTAGACAAATAGATATCAAAAATGTCTTTGCCCATGGCTTCTTACAAGAGGAGGTGTAGATGAGTAAACCTCTTTTTTTTATTGATCACAATATCCTCTGCATATAAGTACTTAAAAAGGCATTGTATGATCTTAAACAAGCACAAAGAGGATGGTTTAATAGGTTTAGCAGCATCTCTTACACCTTGGTTTCACTTGTAATAAGGTTGACCCTTCCTTATTTACTTTGCAAACTCACAAAGGCAAAATATTTTCTCTTGTTATATGTGGATGATATTATTGTCACAGGAAGTAATCCATCTCATGTCTCAGAGTTGGTTCTACAACTTGTGAAGGAGTTTGCTATGAAAGATCATGGCCCTTTACACTTCTTCCTAAGAATTGAGGTGAAGCATTTCGAAGGTGGAATTTACTTAAATCAAAGCATGTGGTTGAGCTATTGTCCAAGATAGAGATGACTTTTGAAAACGCTGTAGACACTCTTTTGGCTAAACAAAAGGGTTTGCATGAAGTTGTGGGAACTCTTGTAGATGCATCCTTTTCAGGATGATAGTAGGGATCCTTCAATATTTGGCCCTCACAAGACCTGATATCACTCATGTTGTGAATTTAGTATTCCAGTTTATGCGAAGTCGAAACATTGAACATTTTCAAGGGGTAAAAAGAATTCTAAGGTACATCAACAGTACTCTACACTTTGGACTCAGAATTATTTCACAATCACCATGTAGGTTATATGGCTACTCAAATGTTTATTGGGGAGGTTATACCACAACTAGGAGATCAACTAAAGGCTATAGCATCTACCTAGGTGAAAATTGTATTTCTTGGACCCCAAAGAAAGTAGCCCGATCGAGTGCTGAAGCTGAGTATAAAGCACTAGCCTCCACTGCCTCAAAAATGGCTTGGATTTTGTATCTTATTCATAACCTTGGAGTGTTTCTTTGATTTGTTCCTACGTTGTATTATGATAATATGAGTGCCTTGTAAATGACAACTAATCCAGTTATGCATTAGTTCATGAGAAAGTGGTTAGGCTATGACTTCTTACTCAGTTTGTAAAGTCTAAGGATCAGCTAGCTGATATTAATACCAAAGCCTTAACATAACAGGTTCTCTGTATTTCACAGCAAGCTAGAAGTTACAGTTCCTCCATTCACTAGCTTGAGTGGAAGTGTTGAAGGAATCTTGACGATTGATGGAACACGTCGAAGGAACATATTTACGGAATAAGACTGACAAGTTAGAGTTAGAGTCATATTAGGACTACACTACGAGATCCTAAGTTATGTACGACTAAGCTACTAAATATTATTGAATTCGCCTAGGATAGGGTCTTTGACTTGTATTAAAATACTTCCCATGTAATTATTTGTGTTGTAGTAGGATTCCTAGTATAACTAGAATAGAACTGTAATCCTATATAAGGAGCATGTAACTCAACATTATAATTATCAATAAATCCTTGATTTCTCCATACTTTCATGAGATCTCTACAAAACTCAGTAGCTGACTGCAATTTTTCAGCACTGCAAAAATTTTAAAACAGAGAGCACAAAATATTGAGCAGTTGGCTACAATGTTGCAGCAGTGCCCAAATTTGAAAATTGAGCTAGCATAAAAAATTTTTTGCAGCTGGCTGCAAGTTTTCAGCAGTGCAGAAATTTTAAACAAAAGCTAGCATAAAAAAATTGAACATTTCGCTGCAATGTTGTAGCAGTGCAGAAGTTTAAAAATAAAATATATGAAACTTTGCAGAAAATAAAAAATAGCGCCAGCATAAAAAAAAATTATGGTTGCAAAAATGTTCTGAAGTCGCCTCACCTTAGCTCGTCTCCACACCTAACTAACTTTGCTTTAAAAAAATTAAGAGTTCAAAGTTAACTCAACTTTTCTGTGAACATTCACTAATTTTGCATACAACTATAGACAACATTGCTCAGAAAACTGAAGTTCCTATATAAAAATAAACGAATTTTGCTCATCTTCTGGAAATATAACTTTCAACAAGAAAACTCTCAATACAAAAATGACTCTCGGCTATTGAAAATATGGTAGCAAATAAAATGTTTTCTTCTAAGTTGTTGTCATACTGAAGTAGACTGCAACTATTATAGAGTGACATGTCAATGCTGACAAAAATATGCAAGCCTAAGACAACAATAAGAAGTATATATACGGAACAAGGCGTCAATTGTAAGCAATATGAAGTCACTAACTCTAATGAACAAGATGAGAACAAGATTCATTTTCGATATTTTATCTTATTCTACTGCACAATTAACATAATAGGAAACAAGTCTATTATTGCATCTTTTCTTGAAGTTTACTTGTGTGACTGGGAATATTTCTTTTCACATCAAAAGATCCATATTTTGTTATTTAAACAGACATTCATTACGGTGTTACGTTTCAACAAAATAAATTTAAAAGTCAGGTATATTGTTACTAACCTGGTTAGTTGAAAAGGCAACGTTCATTCAGTTGAGGAGGACGATGTTTTAGGGGAGACATATGATTGTTGATTAATGAAGAATTCTTTCATTTTCATTATTTCTTTCATCTTATCTTCTATAGTAGACAAGTGATAGTTCAAATAGTTGTTTTGTTCATTCAAGGATTTGATATCCACTTGAGTTGAACATAGCACATACAACAATTCAGCTTTTGATGAAGTTCCACCATTCAAATCTTTTGCCTTTACTTAAGCCCCAAATCCAAATACATGGCTATGAGTTTGAGTTCCACAACATTTTTCAACAATCTCTACTGTAGGTAGAGATGGGATCTTCTTGAACCATTTCTTCGAGTTGAGCCTACAAAATATGTCAAAGAACATATTACATCATAACACATAACGATTATTTGAAGTAATTTACATATTCAATTAATCAAAACACACATGTTTTTCAATTGCTTTAGGTTCAACAAGCTTGTTATCTTTCTTACAAGTCTAAAAGAAAATAGTTGTCAAATCTAGTGGCTTTCCATCTTTCCCGCCCTTTACATCCATGTCAAACATGTCAAATAACACAAACCAGGAAAATATCTTTGAGCTCAAAAACTTGAACACACAATTGATTTTTAAAAAAATACAATACATTTGAAAAGATCGTACTTGTTTCAACTTCTTGGGTATATTTCTTTACTTGATTAGTAGATGTAGGAAATGAATTATTAATTTGTATGTTTTATTTCTCAAAAGCCGTGAAGTTCTTATGCATCATTCCTATTCCTTGACTAGTGGACAAAGTAGAGTTTTCAAGTCCTCGTTCCTGTTCCTTCCAAGTAGAACCTGAAAAATGCAAATCATAATTTATTCGTTGACTAATGTATCAAAAGACAACAAAAAGAACCAATGATGTCTACAAGGAGTTTCTTAAGCTGATTTTGTTTCGCAAGTTCTCTTTTGTGAAAATTATGTATTCAGCATGAGTTTCTTAAGCTGTTTTTTTGCCTGGTATTTACCTTCTTATCATGGTATAGTTTCATATATCATGTATTATGCTATATTATGCATCAAATAGAAACCTGGAAAAAATATTTTCCGCACCTTCTCCTCCAAGATAAAACACAGAATACAGAATGCTGGAAAACATATTTTCCTTTAACAAAATTAAAAATTTTGCTTATGGTCTGAAATAAAAATACAAATTATCTTTTACTTGTTTCAATTTCTTTGATGTGCTTCTTAAACAGAGAGCACAAAATATTGAGCAGCTGGCTGCAATGTTGCAACAGTGGCAAAATTTTAAAATTGAGCTAGCATAAAAAAAATTGAGCAGCTGCCTGCAAGTTTTCCACAGTGCAGAAATTTTAAACCAGAGCTAGCATAAAAAAATTGAGCAGTTGGCTGCAATGTTGTAGCAGTCCAGAAATTTAAAAATAAAATTTATTCAGTTTGAAATTTAAAAACAGAGCTAGCATAAAAAATTATGGTTGCAAAAATGTTCTACAGTCGCCTCACCTTGCCTCGTCTCCTCGCCTAACTATTCTTTGAACATTCACTAATTTTTCATGCAACTATAGAAAACAATGCTCAAACAACTCAAGTTCCTATATAAATATAAATGAATTTCGCTCGTCTTCTGAAAATACCACATTCAATAAGAAAACTCTCAATACAAAAATGACTCTCGACTATTGAAAATATTGTAGCAAATAAAATGTTATCTTCTAAGTTGTTGTCATACCGAAGTAGACTGCAACTATTATAGAGTGACATGTCAATGCTGACAACAATTTGCAAGCCTAAGACAACAGGGCCATTGAATGTGGAATTTTAGGACATTAATTTGTTCTTTGTGGAGTGGATATATGTGGTACAAGTATTGCAATTTTAGAAAGATGATCATTGTAAGGGAGGAAGTAAAGCACAATATATGGTGGAAGATAAAATTAGAAAATTCCAGCTTTTTATTTGATAACTTGACAAAATTGGGAGCCCTCTTATATATTGAGAGTGATATGGCCATTGAGGAAGATGTAGAAGTGAGGGAGTTCACTACCATTGGTGGATGGAATGAACAGAAACTGGCCACAAAACTCTCAGCAGAAATGGTGGAGTATATTACAGAGAGTAAGAAACCACCTTTTAATGAACATCAGACTGATTTTCCTAATTGGATAAGCAGTAAGCAGGGGAATTTCATTTTTTATAAAGGTAACTTTGTATTCACAAGAAAATGGTTAGTTACAATCCTCACATGTTATTGTAAAAACAAACAAACCAGGGCTAAGGTTTTACAATATGTCCTATCAAGTCAACTAATAAATCTATATCCCCCACCATATCTTGTTTACACCAAAAATAAAGAAGGCTAATGTAGCTAATTCTAATCCTCTGGATGTTGTTGATTTTTCCTTCGAAACACATTGCATTTATTTCCTTCCATAAGGTCCACCAAATGCAGGTTGGAATTAGTTTCCACCAGTATCCCCTAGAATTTCTTCTTCCAATTGTCTCCCAGCTCCTCAGTAGATTAAAAGTGTACGTAGGAATTGTTCAGCTTACTCCAAGTTTACATAAAAATATGTTCCACAGATTTACAGTTGTTTTGCAATGTATGAAGAGGTGGTTGTTTACCTCTGCCTCCTTGTCACAAAGAAAACACCTTAAGCAAATTTTCAAACCGTCTTCTCTGTAGTGCTTCGTGGGTTAGGCAAGCTCTCCTGATCACGAACCCCATAAAATAGGACACCTTCAAAGGGATTTGAATTTCTAGATTAGTTTCCAAGGATAAATCCTAGTGGAGGAGAAGTTGATGTTGTTGTTCTAGTAGCATAATTTGACAGAGAATACTCTTTTTCTGTGCAACTTCCATAGAAGTTTTACTAGATTTACCGAGATACATGGAAAAAGGTCAAAGACGTAGAAGACTAGCTGTTTTGTCTATCATCCAGTCATTTAAATATCTTCAAAGATGAAATTCCACCCTTGTGGGCTCCATATCTAGTAACAGTCTCATTTATCTAGAGACTGAGGTCGTAGAGGTCTGGGAAGGTGGTCTTTATGCTTTCACTACCTATCTACTTCTCATTCAACAAAGATATTTGTACCGTTCCTCACCTTATAGGAAATGTTGATATTGAATTGGGACCAGAGTCTTTGAATTATTTTTGATACACTGCATCCAAACGTACCTTCCACTTCTTCTGCTGTCCATTGGTTTAGGAGTCCATATTTCTCTGTGATGAGTCTCTTCCATAAGGTCATGTTTTCTATTCCAAATTTCCACGATCACTTTCTAAGTAAACAACGATTGTGGAGGTTGAGTTTCTTGATGCCTAAACTTCCTTGTCTCATGTTAAGGTAAGGACATCCCAGTTCACTAGATTGTAGCCTTTATTTCCTTTGTTCCCTTGCAACATGAAGCTCCTTCTCATTTGGTTGATATTTTTTTCAATGCTCTTTGGGATGGAAAACAAACTCATCATATAGGTGGGCAGTTAATCCATGAGTGATTTTATGTGTGTCAATCTGCCTCCCAAGAATAAATATTGTCTTTTCCATATTGATATCCGCTTGTTACATCTCTATGATACTGTTCTCTATACATTGAGTTCCTTATTTTTGGCTCTCAATGGCATGCCTATATAATTGGTTGGTAGGGAAGAAACATTGCAACCGAGATTCATGGCCAAAAACTGCATATTTAGAAATTCATTGACTGGCTAGAGGTAGCTCCCATGCCAGTTTACATTGAGTCTTGAGATGCCTTCAAAAATGGTTAGAATAACCTTGTTGTGTCTAATTTTTGACACGTCTGCTTCACATAGTATAAGTGAGTCCATCGGCATACAGTAGGTCAAAATTTCTCATGCCATTTGCTCTACTTATACGAGGTCAAAAACCTGTCAACCAACAATTTTTCGCTTGCTTTTACGAACATATGATTGAGACCCTCCATAAATAGTAAGAAAAGAAATGGTGAGAGGGGGTCACCCTGACTAAGAGCCCTCTTGTTTGAGAGAAACCTACAACGTCACCATTTAACATTAGGGAGAAACTCACATATGATATGTAAAATATAATTCAATTTAGCCATTTTTAACCAAATCCCGTATCTTTAAGGATCTTAAGATGGTAGATCCAGTTGACATGATCAAAAACCTTGTCGCTTCACTCTTGAATCTACCAGTTCATTTTGCCACAAGTGATGCATCCATTATTTGTCTCCCTTTCAAAAAGGTCATTGATTCTCATCCACCAATTTTCCCATGATAAACTTAATTCTATGATTAAAAATTTTGAGATGAGCTTGTAAGTCCCTTCTATTAATATTATATGTCTGAGGCCTTTTAATTCTTTGGCATTTGCCTTTTTTGTAATTAAGGATATGAAGGTGGCAGTCATAACCTTCTCAAACAATTCCTTCTAGTGGAATTTGTAGATGGTCTGCATCAAATCTACCTTTATAGTATCCCAGCAAACTTCAAAAAAAACTCATGGTGAAACCATCAAAACCAGGCGCTTTTTCCCCCATTACAACTCTTGATGATGTGTAGTACTTCTAATTCTCAGAAGGGTCTTGGTTGCTATTCATTCTCTTAATTCGTGATTCTTGGACAACCTTGTAAATTAAAAGTAGGCCTCCAAGGTTCAGCTTCTGAGTACAAATTTTTGGAGAAATCTATCATATCTTCTTTATCACTGTAGATTATCGAGTTTCTTCACCATTCACTATCAGTCTATCAATGGTGTTGAATCTCTTGTGTTGTTGCCATTATTTTGAAGAAATTTGTGTTGTTCTCACCTTTTTTAGTCATAGTACTCTTGATTTCTGTTCCATATGGATTCATCTAGTATAGTCTAAAGACTCTATCTCAGTGTACTCTAGGGATGCAGGAGACTGGGTGGTAACCTATTGACGTCGTGGACAGGCTACAGTTGCAAGTTGCACTTATCTGAGATGGGTGTATGCATAGTTGTACCCTCTACTATTTCTTTGGGATGGTTATTAATCTCAGTCTCTTCACCTATATGAGGGGTAATCTCAGGTTTCATGGTCAAGGTTCCTTTCGATGTCACTTCAATCGATTTCTCTGTATCTTCTGGGTCTACAAAGCAATCATCCAAAGTCATATATGATTCTAGGATTTTTGAGGCCATAACGCGATTGTTCTCCAGTTAATTAATAGTGTTAGGAGAGATATTCATCAAAAATTGAGTTATAGTTGGGCTCAAGATTTCAGAAATAAATTTTTGGTCTGATTTAATTGGGTCTCCAGAATTAAAATTAACCTAGCCCGAAGGATTTAAATTTTCTTGGGAAATTGTCCCATGTAACTCAGCATTAGCATGTGTTATCATTGTCAAATATAACTCAAATTGGCATGTGTTGTCACTATCACATGCTCAGCATTGGCATGTGTTATCATTGTTGAGTGTGTAGGTGGTAGACTGCCAGTATTTGTATCTACTGGGTAAAAATTCAATGACTATTAGGTAATGGGATTCAAAATTCTTCTACCATTGATAGTTGTCATAGCTGAAGCTCATTCCAGATTTGCATAGAGAAAGTAATTCCACCAATTTCTATGGAGATCTCTTTCAGCACCTTACTCCCGATTCATTGGATTTTGATTCTCGTCCATTTGACTTGGCTCTAGATGGACATATCTTTATTTGTTTTAATCCATCCGCCACAATGGTCTCGGATGACCTTGAAGGTTTTATGGGCCCATAGGTGAAGAAGGATCCCCACGATCCTAATCTAAGTGGAACTTGGTTTTTCTGTTGTGTTGGAAGTACCCGACGATGGGTTCCACCATTGAAGCTTGAGTTGTATTTTGTTCAAAAACCAATTTCTAGAAAGTAATTGCTCTATCATAATACTAGAGGCAAACCCGAAAAGAAAGAGGCCCCTTCCTGTTTTGTATATGTTGAGGCCGTGCACCTGTTTCCATAGGTTGGTTGCCCATCTCTGTATTTGTGACAATGCAAGTGAGAGATTTGACCTATCTTCGATAGTACCAACCAAACTCTTCTTTTTTACTTCATTTATGGAGGACTAGAGACCATTAATGCAGATGACATTCCCCCTCTTTAGTTCTTGAAAGTTCGTTGAATTATTTTCTGCCTTGTTGCACCATTTACTATTTTTAACTACTTCAGCAAAAGAAAAGTTTTTTGTCGGTTAATGTGTGGTTGTCTCTACTGGTCTCCCTCTTTTGTTCGGCATAAAATTCCTCATTTTCACAGCAATTAACGTCCAACCAAAGTTGAAATTCAGTTCAGGCATGATGATGGCTGACAATCTCCTGCCCTTTACATTAATAAAACTGATGTATCTGTCAAAATTATTGAAGTTCCAAGCAAAGAAGAAATCTGACAGTGTTTCCTTCTTATTCCACCTTTTGACTACATTCTCATTCGTCTAAAAAGCCTCAAAGAGAGTCTAGATAATCCGATGCATTATCCTCCTAGATAATGATGTTCTAGTGACGTCGTTTCAACATCTTTCGGTCCAATCATAAAATTTTCCTAACTGAGTGCGATCAGTAGACTTGAATCCAACTGCAAAATAGATAGAGTCCTCCTTCTAAGTGGTGGAGGAGAAGGTGGGAAGAGAAGAGGAGGGAGGGAATCTTGTGATTAGAAGGATCATCGGGAGAGGGTTATTTGAAATGATTGTATTATCTTTTTGGGAATCTGGTCTGGGAGCAAAAAGAGTTCTTAATCCAAAAATAATTCAAGTTAAACCTCTTTTAATGTTTAATCAACATCGCAAACTATGAGGACGAAGTAGGAGATAAGAGATGACTATGTTTATATTTGGAACAAGTGGGTTCCTTTTAAGGAAAATTTCTTCTTATAGAGGTTGTGGAAAAGGAGAATTTCTACCGATAATAATTTTAAAAAGGTGAAGATTCATCTAGTTTCAATATGTTGGTGTTGTGATGAAAAGAGGGAGGACACACCAACCCATATTTTTCTAAAAGCCTCCTTGGCTAACAAGCTATGGAGAAAAATTTTCTAATTTCGCAGATATACACATTAAAGGAATTCATTTACAAAAATTAATCATTACTTGGTGGAAATTCAAATCATCACCCCAACTACAAGGAGTAATGAGAGCAATGACAACAATTAACATGTGGACAATATGGAAGAAAAGAAATAGTATAAAGCATGGAGGGAACACAACTTTTTGAGGGATGGTGATGCAAGTTCAAGAAATGGTTTGGAAGTTGGTGAAATCTCTATATCCTTGGATACATTTGGAGTCAAGTTTGTGGCTTGAAATTGTCAAAAAACTAAAGTGGCAGAAGCCTAAATTGCATAATCATAGTGTAATATGGAAACCCTTAAATACAAATAGATTTGAATGCAAAACTGAGGGAGCATCCAAAGGTAACACAGGGCTAAGTGTATATGTCTTTTGTCTAAGGAACTCGCAAAGAAATCTGATCTATGATAGGTATGCAGAAGTTGGAATAATACTAACACAGAGATATAGTCAGTGGCAATCTATGAATCATTGGAGTATTGTTGGGAGAACAAGGTGATGGAAGTAACAATCAAAATAGACTCACTAAGTCTGATGAAAATGATAAGAGGGCAATGGAAAATACCTTAGGAGCTCGCGGAAAGAACAGATAGTATAAGGATGAGATCACAACCATTTAATGCAAACATCACTCATACATTTAGAGAAGGTAATAATGTTGCAGACTTATTGGCTAATTATGTAGTGGAAACAGAACAAAGAAAGGAGTACAACAGTTTTGCAGATTTACCAAGCAATATCAAGACACAGATAAATATAGACAAATAATAAATACCAACATTGAGAATCAGATCAAGAAGAATCCATTTTCAGCAATGAACATACCAAAAGCATATCTTCATAGGAAAGGAAAGCATATGACTACTGCAGATATTGACAGATCTACATAGAATAATATAATAGTATAATATATAATCATAGTGTAAAAGGGGGCAGGTCAAGACATAAATGCTATACTTTACCCTAACTACCACGAAGTTACATCAAATAAACATAGAGACAAGTGGATTGGACATTACCGATGGAGCTTTAGAATGTTTCAAGGGAAAGATACATCACAATATCTAAATCTGAGAAAAAGCAAATATGAAAGGGATATCATTCAAAGATCATGCGGGGAGAAGCGAAGAAAAAAATGAGGTAGAAAGGAAGCGAACTTACTAGGTAACAGTGAAGACCAGTCGAGCTAAAATATGATTCAAAGGAGGAGGCAGAACTACTAGAATTTTCTTCGACAATGCAGTGGAGAAGGTGGACGAAAGATTGTTGTGTACTCACCAAGGATGAGTAGGGACCAGAACAAATTAGGTATTCTGTATTTTTGTTATTATTGGGCCATGGGCCATTTTAGTTGTATGGACCACAATTTGTTCAATAAAAGGCTCAAGCAAAATATTTATTTAGAAAAACTTGCATTATAGCGCTAGAAGTACTCTTTTATAAGCAACACCACATAAAACCTTTGAAGTTTGGCCACACTCAAAGACTTTATCTTCAAAAAAATTCTAGTTATACATGAAGAGTCACGAATAAGAAGCTGACGCCACAAAAAAAAAACTTATTCCTTTAAAAAAAAATTCTATACAGTTCTTCAATTGGTAGTACCTAATTTCTTAGAGTAGTTAATTCCTAAATATGATTTTTATTACTTTCATAGATTATATCGGAGTCAATAGACAAAATGAAAAAAACAAAAAGTTGTCAAAAAATTCAAAAGGACACATCATTTTTTTTAAAAAAAAAGAATCAATACGGACGCTTTGATGAAATAATTTTCCTCTGACACAATACTGACGTCGTTACTCCATTAAAATTAAAAATCATTGCCTAGGAACAATTGTATCCAAAACTTGTATTTCTTTTTTTCCCTTATATCGTTGTAGGGGCAATATTTTTCTCGAAAAAAAAAACTACTGTTATAATAAAAAAAAATTCTAGAAAATACTCCCCAAGTAGCGACTTCAATAATAAAACAACAACACCTATGTTACTATATTTTTTTATATAAAAAAAAAACAATGCCTTCGCAGCGATTTTATTAAAATTTTTAAATAAATCGCTGACAAGGCAGAAAAAGAATCTCTCTTTTCCCAAAGAAATATACTTCTTCACTTATGTATATTGGAATTGGTTAATTGATCAGTTGATTAATTCATTTAGTTAGTCAAGATAATTAGATTTATTTTAAGTTGGTTAAAAAGTTTGTTAGGTTTTCATACTGTTAGTTAAACTTGTCAGATCAGTTGGATCTAGAAGTTATACATATATAAATGTAATGTAGCTAATGTACCATTAATTGTGATGATAAGGTTTCAATTTCCATCTAAATCTCCTTAGTAAAATCTACATCGTATCAGAGCTCTAAACTGTTAATCAGTTCAATACAATAATCGATGAGCCAGAGAGATGGGAGATGTTGATGCTTCCACCATTGATATCGACCTAAAGCGAATCCATCCACTTCATCTTCATTATTCACACTCCTTATAGTGTGCTCATCACTGTGCAACTCACAAAGATGTAGACTTACTCTTTATGAAGCAGATTCATGTTGTTTAACCTTCGAGCAAAGAGTAAGTTCGGGTTTGTGTTGGGGACTTGCAAGAAGAGTGCTTATCAAGAAGAACGGGCAGAGCAATGAGTAAAATGCTATGCGTTTGTACTTTCTTGGATCATGAACTATATATCGACGAAGCTGCTAGGTGGGATTGCTATTGCTACAAATGCAATCATCGTGTGGACAGATCTAAAAGAGAGATTTGATAAGGTTGATGGATATCAACTGCATAGGGAGATCCGCACGAGTCATCAACATAATTCGACAACTTCAACATATTTCTTGAAATTATGATTTTTAAGGATGAGATTGATGTACTGGTTTCTTAATCTTTATGCAAATGTGATAAATCTAGAACTTATATTAATCACGTAGCTTGTTTAAGGATATTTGTTTCTTTTAATGGGATTGAATGAAATGTATTATCATGCACGAAGTCATATCCTGATGATAAACCCTCTACCTACTATTGGAAAGGCATATTCTATGTTGATGGTTGTTGACACCAAATTTTGGACCTCCACCATATAAATTAATCAATTCGAGCTCCTTCGATTTCAAACAATTTAAGATAATTAGTTTTATAAAATCTTATGAAAAATACAAAGTTTGCACCTTAATTATTTTTTATAGTTTTGTCACTTTTTATAATTTCTAAATAACATATATTTTACATAATTATGTATATAATTAATACGTTTTATGATTATTCGAATATCATCTCAAGAGGATTTTAATTTTAGTAAGTATTTTATTAAATTAGTTTAGTTTAATTTATGGTTATATTTTTTAAATGATTAGTTTACAATTAAGTTAATTATTTCATTTCATTAAGATTAAGAAGCTCGTTAATTAATTAGTCCTATTTAAATCCTAGTCGAATGTTCGAAAATCAATTTTTTTGGTTACGCCTTTAATTCTTTGATTAAATTATTAATTATTCTATTACAATTATAGTCAAACATCTTCAACCTATTTAGAGACCAATGTTTTGGGCCTTTCTTTCATCCAACCCAATTCAATATTTCCTTCAGCCCAATTCTTTCTCAAGTGCCCCAGCCCAAACATTACACCCTCAAACCCGATCCAAGCTCAATTCTCAACAAATATCAAACATCACCTCACAACTTCAAAAAAAACCGATACCTGCGTCTTCATCTTCTTCTTCAGATACCCAAAATATCAAAGACTCCCCAAATCTCGATCCAGTTCAAAACCCAGCAATCGCGAGCCCAGTCCAAAAAAACCGACCCAACCATTTCTTTTTCCCTTCGTCCTCTCACGATTCTTCCATGTATCGAAATCTGGTACGTGTAGTCACTTAAAATTTATTAAATATAAATTTATAAAGTTGTTCTGATTATATTAAATTAATGAATATATTAGTCCAAATAAATATTATGGACTAATATAATTGATTTAATTATTTAAATTCAGATACATATGAATTTAATTAAAACCTGCTCCATAAAGCCCATATGATATTTCACTTTAATCTGATTGGCCAAAGAGAGTCCTGTTCCAACCGCAACTCCTCTATTCTAAAAATATAAATAGGGGTCTCATAATTCAGAAGAAGAGAAGAAAGAAATTTCTAACAATAAGCTAGAGAAAATCCATGGTACAAACGCCATTTAATTCTTTACAAAGCTACAAGTTTAAGAATTCGAGCATTCAAGTTCAAGATCAATCAAGAACAAGGCCATAGAATTCAAGAACAAGCTCGAAACCCTTAAATTAAAAAAAAATTCAAGATCAAGATAATGTTCAAGTTCAAGTTCAGTAGAGATTCAAGAACAAGCTTTAAAGCCCTTGAATTTATATTTGAAAAGGCGAATTCAGAGGAATCATAGAGATTGTAACACTCACATTTGAAATAATAAAATCGATTGTTCCTATAATCTTCTATTCTTGATTATTATTTTCTCGGCGCAAATTTTACGGTCTACAAATTCTAAAGGCCTAGTGGGACAATCACTACCTCTCATCTCAACTTTTCAAGAATCAAAGAATATCAAAATGTCTTCCACTAATGAAGAACAACTAGCAAGCTTAACTAAAGCAATTGAAGGTCTGACAAAGTGCGCACACGAACAAGATGGTAAAATTTAAAAGCTAACAAATAAGATGGATAACATGATTGAAAGAAGATCAAGTCAATCACCTCTGAAGTTTTCTAAAATTCAACACAAAGAAGTGTCTTGCTTAAAGCAAACAAAGATCAAAGCGATTCATATATCAGACGAAGGTTTGATTCCAATTGATCAGTTAAAGAACTTTATCATAGAGACAATCAAAGACAAATCTGAGTCTTTATGAACTTACAAAGGCTCGTGAAGGTGAAGATGAGTTATTTGTTGACTTTATCAATCGTCGGAGAAGTCTGAGCCTCAATTACAAAGATCTCCTTAGTGAAATTTCTACCATTGAAATGTGCATCCAAGGTATGAATTAGGGTCTTCACTAGATTTTGCAAGGATTAAAGCCCAATACATTTGAAGAGTTGGCAACTTGTGCACATGACATGGAATTAGGTATGACTTTAAGAGAAGATCAACAATCTCCTGTCTATGGACCTCATGAAGATGAAGATATAGAAGAACTCCAAAGTGGGGGAAAGTCTTCATCCGAAGATGAATTTTAATAGTCATTGTATATCTAGACGCTCCTTAATGCATGATCTTAAACTGAAAAGTTACAATGCTCCTTAATGCATGAGCTTAAACTGCAAGTTACAATGCTCCTTGAAACACGGGCTTAAACTATATATCACTTAAATCTTCAAGTTAGAGTTAAATCTTCAAGTTGAAATGCTCCTTGAAACATAATCTTACACTGTATGTCACTTAAATATTCAAGTTTGAATTAAATCTTAAAGTTGAAGTGATCCTTGAAACACAAGCTTAAATTGTATGTCACTTAAATCTTCAAGTTAGAGTTTAATCTTCAAGTTGAAATACTCCTTGAATCACGAGATTAAATTGTATGTCACTTAAATCTTCACGTTAGACTTAAATCATCAAGTTGAAATGCTCCTTGAAACAGGAGCTTAAATTGCGTTTCACTTAAATCTTCACGTTTGAGTTAAAATTTAAAGTTGAATGCTCATTGAAACACGAGCTTAAACTGCATGTCACTTAAATCTTCAAGTTTGAGTTAAATATTCAAGTTGAAATACTCCTTGTAACACGATCTTAAACTGTATGTCACTTACATCTTCAAGTTAGGGTTAAATCTTCAAGTTGAAATGCTCCTTGAAACACGAGCTTAAATTGTGTGTCACTTAAATTTTCAATTTTTAGTTAATTCTTCAAGTTGAAATGCTCCTTGAAACACGAGCTTAAACTATATGTTTCTTAAATCTGTAAGTTTGAGTTAAATCATCAAGTTGAAATGCTTCTTGAGACACGAGTCTAAACTGTATATCATAAAGCTCTTTAAATTTGAGCAAAATCTTCAAGTTAAAATGCTCCTCAAGGTACGAGCCTAAAGTGCATGTCACTCCTGGACCGCAAGAGTATAAACTATGTACGACACAACAAAGAAGTCACTCACTCCTCCAGAACTATGTTGCGACTTGATCTTCTTCATTGAGGTACGTAGGCACTTAGAACCATATTCTAAGTTCAGTTGCATGAGTGTCAAAATATCAAATGTTCCCACTTGATCTGTTACATGATGTAACGACCCAAACGAGCCACGAGTGGCACCCACACTTATCTTACTAGGTGAGCGAACCAACAATCTAGACCCCAACGTTTACCAGTATATAAATTTTGAATAGTAAATAAAATGCAGAAGATACAAAACTCATTAACGAAATCAATTAACTAAACTTCTAAAAATACAATACTTATCATCCCCAAAATCTGGAAGTCATCACATCAAGAACATCTATCCTCAAATTACTAAGTCTAAGAGTATTTAAGAACTAAAATAAGTAAAACGATAGTCCATGTCCGAGCTTCAGGGACATCAAGACGTGAATGAGAGAATCCAGTCCGAGCTAGGAACAATAGCTCACCCTGAAATCTGACGTGCTGAAGACTGGCTAGAGTTGCGGACGAGTCGAAGTCACTGGTGCACTTGCTGCACTCCACAAAACAGCGAGAAGAATATAAAAGTAGGGGTCAGTACAAGGAACAAGTACTGAGTTGGTATCATCGGCCAACTCAAAATAGAAAGCAATATATATGGAATAATACTGTAAAACCAACCACAATACTCAACAGGTGACAATCAACAAGTACAA
>NC_028646.1:64578889-64580215 GCF_001406875.1 Solanum pennellii
GATTCAACTATCTCATTATTCTAACCACCACAATTATACGATCACAACATACAAACACACAATCAAGTATATAGAAGACTTTACAATACCACCCAATACATATCAATCGCTATTAAGAGTTTACTATCACATAGCATAAACCATAACCTACCTCCACCGAAGAATCGTGATCAAGCAAGCTATCTCCCCAATGGCCTTTTGCTTTCCTCTTCGTTCTCTCTCTCGCTCGTTCGTTCTCCCTCTCTGTCTTTTTCTTTTTCTTCTCTAGATTCTTTTCTTTTACCCTAATTATCATATAATTCATTATGATAAAAGTAACCCATTATTTATTCCAAGGTTATCTCCTTTAACCCTCCAAGTAAATAAATTATTAAACTTACCCCACTAATTTCATAAAGTTTGTCATGAATAGTCCAAAACACCCCTTTAAAACTTTTAGCAGAAATCCGACCCAGTTAGGTTACGCAACCTGTGACGGTCCGTCGTGTCTATGACGGTCAGTCCTGCAGGTCCGTCACAAAGTTCAGAGAGGCAAATTCTGCAAAGGGTTTGTGACGGTCCGTCGTACCTACGACGGTCCGTCCTGCAGTTCCGTCGTGAAGTTCAGAGAGTCGATCTCAGTACCTAGATTTTCAGAGTTTAAGTGTTTTGGAACGAAGTCCCTCGACGGTCCGTCGTGCCTATGACGGGTCGTCCTACTTGTCGTCGAGGGTAATGAGAAAAGTAGCAGAAGAAAATTCACAAGTATGGGACGACGGAATCCATCACGGGCCGTCGTGACTATGACGGTCCGTCCCGTGGTCCGTCGACCCAGTCAGTTATTTGCAAAATAATTTTACTGCTCGAACCTACTAAAAAGGTTGTTACAATAGATACCAATTTACCCATTGTTCGTCCCCGAACGATCGCAGGAAGAAAACAAGGGCGAGAAAGAGTACCTGAATCTGTAAAAAGATGTGGATATCTTTCTTGCATATCCGCCTCATTCTCCCAAGTAGACTCTTCAACTGGGCGATTCTTCCACTGAACCTTGATAGATACAATCTCCTTTGATCTCAACTTGCGGACTTCTCTAGCTAGAATAGCAACCGGCTCCTCCTCATAAGACAAATTCTCGTCAAGAAGAACTGAATCCCAACGAATAATGTAGTTTCCATCCCCATGGTACTTTTTCAATATAGACACATGAAATACCGGGTGCACTCCTGAGAATCCTGGAGGCAATGCCAATTCATACGCCTCCTCCCCCACGCGCTTCAAAACTTCAAATGGCCCAATATACCTTGGACTAAGTTTACCTCGCTTACCAAACCGCATCACCCCTTT
>NC_028646.1:64581624-64582449 GCF_001406875.1 Solanum pennellii
GCCACTATAAGAATAGTGTGAATCAAATCATCAACGCGGGGCACACATACCCTTCCCTTAATCCTCAAAACGCCTGCCTCATCAATTATTGCCTCTTTAGCCTCTCCTCGCAATACCATATCTCGAATTCGGCTCAGCTTCTCATCAGCAAACTGCTTCTCCTTAATCTTGTCAAGAAAAGAAGATCTTGCCTCCACACTGGCCAAATATCCTCCTTTCTCTAGTACTTCCATTCTCATAAAGTCATTATCCAAAGTCTGAACCTCTCTAGCCAATGGGCGTCTAGAAACCTGTAAGTGGCTAAACTACCCATGCTCCCTGCTTTTCTACTTAAAGCATCTGCCAGAACATTAGCTTTTCCTGGGTTATACAAAATAGTGATATCATAGTCCTTCAGTAGTTCCATCCACCTCCTCTGCCTCAAATTCAAATCTTTCTGAATAAAGACATACTGTAAACTACGATGATCTGTATAGACTTCACACTTGACCCCATATAGGTAATGTCTCCATTGCTTTAATGCAAATACTACTGCAGCCAACTCCAAATCATGGGTCGGATAGTTACGTTCATGCACTTTTAATTGCCTCGAAGCATAAGCAATTACATTTCTCTCCTGCATTAGCACTGCACCCAAACCAGAATAAGATGCATCACAATAGACAATGAAATTCTTACCTTCCACTGGCAAGGTAAGAATTGGTGCAGTAGTCAACAAAGTCTTGAGTTTCTGAAAACTTTCTTCACATTCTTCCGTTTATACAAAGGGAACATTCTGCTTAGTCAAATTTGTTAGCTGCGAAGCAATAGAAGAAAATCCCTTGA
>NC_028646.1:64584118-64584450 GCF_001406875.1 Solanum pennellii
TTCATCTCTGGGGTAGGCTGGGGTGGTGATTCCTCATCTTGAACCTACTCATTTTCCCCTTCTTCACCCTCTCTCACTACCTCATCAGTCGATGGAGGAGTCACTGCCCTATTACTAGTTGGACTAGGTGTTTGTCCTCTACCTCTAGAGGGCGTCCTCCTGCGACCTCTACCACGGCCTCTTGCCACTGCTCCTCCTCGAGCTACGGTCCCAATGGTTGGCTCAGACGCACCCTGTCCTGCCGGTGCTGGTGTTAAAACAGTTGTTCCTCTAGTTCTAACCATCTGCGAGATAGAGTGAGGATGTCAGATACCAATTTGTATCACCTAGAT
>NC_028646.1:64586117-64754733 GCF_001406875.1 Solanum pennellii
ACAAGTACTGAGTAGGTATCATCGGCCAACTCAAAATAGAAAGCAATATATATGGAATAATAATGTAAAACAAACCACAATACTCAACAGTTGACAATCAACAAGTACAAGAACCATTGGCAACAACCTCAAGCACTTCTATGAGGACTCAAGCCTCCATACCATACTCATTTGGGAAATAAGTTCTTCGAAATTTAGTATATTAACATAATTCAAGATTACTTCTCTTTATTCTTATCGTGTCGGAACTTGACACTCCGATCCCCTAATGCTACGTGTCGGAACGTGACACTCCGATCCATTATTCCTACGTGTCGGAACGTGACACACCGATCCATCTATCTCATTATTCTAACCACCACAATTATACGATCACAACATACAAACACACAATTAAGTATATAGAAGACTTTACAATACCACCCAATACATATCAATCGCTATTAAGAGTTTACTATCACATAGCATAAACCATAACCTACCTCCACCGAAGAATCGTGATCAAGCAAGCTATCTCCCCAATGCCCTTTTGCTTTCCTCTTCGTTCTCTCTCTCGCTTGTTCATTCTCTTTCTGTCTTTTTCTTTTTCTTCTCTAGATTCTTTTTCTTTTACCCTTATTATCATATAATTCATTATGATAAAAGTAACCCATTATTTATTTCAAGGTTATCTGCTTTAACCCTCCAAGTAAATAAATTATTAAACTTACCCCACTAGTTTCATAAAGTTTGTCATGAATAGCCCAAAACACCCCTTTAAAACTTTTAGCAGAAATCCGACCCAGTTAGGTTACGCAACCTGTGACGGTCCGTCGTGTCCATGACGGTCCGTCCTATAGGTCCGTCACAAAGTTCAGAGAGTCAAATTCTGTAAAGGGTTTGTGACGGTCCGTCGTACCTACGACGGTCCGTCCTGCAGTTCCGTCGTGAAGATCAGAGAGTCGATCTCAGTACCTAGATTTTCAGAGTTTAAGTGTTTTGGAACGAAGTCCCTCGACGGTCCGTCGTGCCTATGACGGTTCGTCCTACTTGTCGTCGAGGGTAATGAGAAAAGTAGCAGAAGAAAATTCACAAGTATGGGACGACGGAATCCATCACGGGCCGTCGTGACCATGACGGTCCGTCGCGTGGTCCGTCGACCCAGTCAGTTATTTTCAAAATCATTTTACTGCTCGAACCTACTAAACAGGTTGTTACACATGAGTTAAAGCTATGAGTAAGATTTCATATAACCTCAGACTTGCACTAAATGGTGGTGACTCAATGGGGTAAACCCATATGAATAAAATTGTTTCAACATGAAGTTTTTAAATCTCCGCGTATGCAAGTAGAAGTCTTCAAATTCTTCAAGCCCAGTCTTTGAAAGATAAAATATTTGGAGAAACTTGAAGAAGGGGGCATTTCTAGTCACTTAAAATTTACTACATATAAATTTATAAAGTTGTTCTGATTATATTAAATTAATGAATATATTAGTCCAAATATATATTATGGATTAATATAATTGATTTAATTATTTAAATTCAGATAAATATGAATTTAATTAACGCCCTCTCCATAAAGCGCATATGATATTTCACTTAAATCTAATTGGCCGAAGGGAGTCCTGTTCCAACCGCAACTCTTCTATTCTTAAACTATAAATAGGGGTCTCATAATTAAGTAAAAGAGAAGAGAGAAAATTCTAAACAAGAAGCTAGAGAAAATACGTGGTACAAACGCCATTTAATTCTCTACAAAGACACAAGTTTAAGAATTCAAGCATTCAAGTTCAAAAACAATCAAGATGAAGTCCATCGAATTCAAGAACAAGCTCGAGGCCCTTAAATTAAAATAAAAGTCAAGACCAAGATAATGTTCAAGTACAAGTTCAAGTTCATTAGAGATTCAAGAACTAGCTTTAAAGCCCTTGAATTTATAGTTGAAAAGGCGAATTCAGGAATCATAGAGATTGTAACACTCACATTTGAAATAATAAAATCCATTGTGTAACAACCCTAAAAACGAATAAGATAAGAAATGCTTAATGTGTCAAGAATGCCTACGATTAGACCAGGGTTCACACGGATTGATGCGCGTAAAACCAGACCTCGGAACCCTTACTACAGCCAGGCCAACTAACTTGGGGAGTTAGTTGAGCTTGGAAAAGTTGGGTCCAACCATATAGGGCTCTCGAATACGAAGATTTACTAGAAGGAGTCTTTACTTGACATAAAAAGAAGAAATCTTAGGTTTGAAGGGTCTAAGGGTAAAATCGTCTTTCCGTGGCAAAGGGTATTATCGAAATTATACTTAATATGTAATTAATTAATTAATTAATTAAGTGGAGGGGAGATTTGGGAAGAGAGGGTCGAAATTGAGCCCTTGAAGTGAAGTCTTGCTCCACCAAGGTTCGAACCTAGGTGGGGCAATGATTTAATGTGATTTTTTTAATTGGTGAATTAAATTAATAAATTAATAAATTAATGGATGATATAAAAAGGAAAAATCAGATTTTATTATTAATTATTTATTATTTATTAATTAATGTGTTTTTATGAATAAGTCTCCTAGTTGACTAAGTCTAAACTACTTCACCTACTTTAACTCTCTCTTATGCTCATCTCTCTCACGTTTTCTCCACTCTTTTCACGATTTTTCTCTGCCTAAATGACTACAAGAACAGAAAAATTACTAGAGTTCTTCACACTTGGAGAACTCACACTAAAATATAAGAAAACAAGCTAAGTGAACACGTTAGGTAAAGAGAGGGTTTTTCCGTCGAAATTTTGTGTTGAAAACTTGGATTGGACGTTAGATTTGCAGAGGGTTTGGGGCAGAAAATTAAAGGTTTGAACATCAAAATAAGGTATGGGTTTTCTTCTTTCTTTGTCCCTTTCCCAAGATACCCCTTAAGGTTCATATTATTCATTCGAAAACTAGGATTGTTTCTCCTTTTGCATGCCCCTGTCACTAGCTCCCGATGAATCGTAGGTTGGGTATGATTGCTTGTAGATTTAGGTGTATGCTATGTTTTCGTGATGAATATGATTATGTTGTGTACTTGAAATTGTATGATAGACAACCATGTAATCGAAAGTTTGTGCAAGTGAAAAAATGTTACTGTGGATTAGGCCGAGTTAAGGCTTCAAGTTTAATATTGTTTTGGTTGTCATTTTACGTACATAAATCTATGTAAATTGTGATGTTCATTAAAATGGAAATGGGGATGATTTGAGTGTCAACATTTTGTCTAAACGAATCAATGAAATGCCCCCCAAAAAGTGTTAAACGATCCGTGAATTTTCTTAAGTTGTCAAGTGGATATATTGATGAAAATCAATTAAAAAAATGATTAAGTTTCCAGCCAAAAATATGAGTTTAGTTTAGGTTAAAACATAGAGAAGAAATCTGGAAAATTTAATTTATTTTAAAGGGATGATGCCACCAGGATTCGATCATGTGACTTCACACGTTTGGTACCTTAAATTCGCAATAAAAGAAAAGGGGTCAGGGGGATTCGAAATGGGGTGTACTGGCTGAGAAAGGAGTGAGCAAAAATTTAAATAAATAAAATGTGAGGCGTGGGAATCGAACCCACGACCTCCAGGCAGTGAATGAAGGGAAAGTAAAAAAAAAGAAAGGAAGTGTGAGGCGTGGGAATCGAACCCACGACCTCAAGGATGGAAAGGAGAAAGGGCGAAATAAATAAGAAAATAAATTGAGGTTGTGGGGGCTCGATCCCACAACCTCAGTGCCAATGCTTAGCCAAGTCAACTTTTAACTAAAAATAAAATAAGGAGGTTGAGGTGGTTTGAACCCACAACCTCACAGCCCCTAGCGAAATAAAGCATAAATAAAGAGAGGCTGTGGGGTTCGATCCCACAACCTCATGGTCCATGCGAATTGGACAAGAAGAATTAAATGAAAAAAGGGGTTGTGGGGGTTCGATTCTACAACCCTTCGGCCAAATAAGAGGAGAATCAAAGGAGAAAAATAAATACAGAATGTTGATGTTGGGGCTCGATCTAGGGTCCCAATGTCATGAAGACTAAAAGTAAAGTAAAAAAAAATATAAGTATTGTCCAAGGGGTTTGAACTTAGGTTCTTTTGCCCAAATTTTCTTATTGATACATAAGTCATACGTGAATTAAATGTTCAAGAATAATGACACCTACTTAGATTGAAATAGATATCTTGGCATACATATAAGATACATAAGTCTTGTACTACATAATCTTAGGAAGATATGAGTCACTTAACGAACTATGAATGAAGACTCATGGCTTGTATGTATAGACCGATAAGTCTAGCATAAGTTTAAAAATAAGTGAACCTAAGATGTATGTAATGAAATGAAGTAACCCTAGAAGGGTTAAGTACGAGGTAAAACACACTAAATGGCAAAGTGCATTTGCATATGATGAAATGATTATTATGTAATGAAATGATAAAACCCTAGAAGGGTTAAGTAAGAGTATGAACCACACAAATGGCCATGTGCATTGGCATATGATAAAATGAACATTCACGTAAAATGGGGTGAGTAATTATGAGAAGCAATTGTACTAATGTTAATGAATGTGGTGACAACATGATATGAGGCTAATGTGAAAGATGAGAACAATCTCAAATGAGCCTAAGTAAATGTTACCAAACGTACTCACCTATGAGAGTGTGAGTTAATGAAGAGACCAGTCTCTATAAACACACTAATGAAAGTATTGAGATTAACACACTTAATACTAATGATGAGATGAGAAATCATCTATTGAGCTGTGATGTCCTCATACTAGAAGCCAACTTCCATGACGTATGAGTTGCGTGTAATGGAACTTTATACTGAGCACCGATAGACTAGCTATTAGCGGTGATGCCTTCTTTTGAGAAGGGAGGAGGTTCACGTAACTCTTATCATATGAGACTGTCCGTCATGCCGAGTATGGTTCTCCTTATATCTCCTAGTCTTCGAACCTATACTACAATATAGGGATCTGGCGGGGTTAAATTCCCATGTACGCTAGCATGTTTTGGGTCACCTTGACCATTGATTCCACCTCTTTTTGGTGTGGGTGAGACACTGGAATTCATGATGCTCCCATGATCTATGTCGGTTAAAGTTAAAGTTCCCAATTAATGAATGAGGCCAGCCTTAAATGATGTACACAATAAAATAAATGATACCAAAGGTGTTAGGATAGGATAATCAAGAGGTTAGCTAGACTAAATTAATAATACTAGGTTATTCTTGATCGCTGCACAACAAATTCGATGAGAGTCTTAAACTACATTCTGGGTATAGCGTCGTTTACACTAGCTTATGAATGAATGAAATGAAGTACATATGAATGAATGAAGCAGACTCTGTGTTTGCTAATGAAGACGCCCTAGTTGAGGTCTCATATGTTGAGCCCTCATTTTGAAAGTCTTAATGTGAAAATTACATGATTCAAACGTCTCATGGCATATGAATGAATGTTATAAAAGATGTTGTGTGCTATATGTTATGTGATATGTGTTATGTGTTGTGTACAATATGATAAGTATGATGATGCATGTTATTCTCATGGCATGACCTTCTTAATCCAAATTTAGAAAGTGCACTGACTTTTCTAATCCATATTTGGAAAGCTCACTGACTTTCCTAATCCAAATTTGGAAAGTTCACTAACTTTCCTAATCCAAATTTGGCAAGTCCACGGATTTGAATTCCCATAATCATGTTGTTAGGAAAGAGCTATTCTTGCTCATGAATGTCTGTGGTGTGTGTTTGCATATACCATACTTAGTACAAGTGTGTGCTAACCCTATACAGCTCTACAATTTTAGGTGCAGGCACAGGTGGACGCTAGAGCTACAGGTTGACGCTGAAGCTATTCGGACGTCGAGCATTCATCCAGACTTGGTAGGCCCTTATGCTTTCGAGGATGCTTGCCATTTATATTGTAGCTTAGACTTAGGATTGAGTTAGTGGAGTATGTTCCACAAGCGTTTCTTTCCCGTATTATTTCAGACTTTGTATTGGTGCCATTTTGGGAAGTATTCAGTTATTGCTATATTAAAAGTATTTCTTTCATTTGATGATGGTGAACAAATTATGATTATATTAGAAATAATTAGTTAGAATGTTAAGTAACAAAAAGTTCAAATTTTCCGCTAAAAATAACCTGGATGAAGTAACGATGACGTATGTAGGCTTGTCTGCGACCTCTGAGAGGTCAACGACGCCGGTCTCGTCTGGGGTCTAGATTCCTATCGTGACAGATTGTTTCTATAATCTTCCATTCTTGATTATTGGTTTCTCGATGCGAATTTTATTGTCTACAGTGCGTTCTTCGTCGTTTCTCCGATAATCAGACGTCTCTCCACTAGTTTCCGTTGAAAATTGCACAAGTTTGGTACAATTGATAGTTGGCCACCATAACATTTTGTAGGGATTTGAATTTCGAATTCGAAATTCCCCCTCTCGATTTCCCTCCTTTTTCAATTCCAATTCTCCCTCTTATAAATACCCATATCTTTTACTGTTTTGGGGGGATTTTTTCGGGTGAAGCGATTTTACTATTTGAAACAGAAGGAATTCTCATCAAAGAAAATAGATGTAGAGATAGAAAATCTCAAAAATAGCTATGGAAAACATACATTAAGAGCTCACGAGCTTAATGATTTTCTCATTTAAATTCGTCAGAGTTTGTCGGAATCCTGTGAGGCTCCGTTGTTGTGAAGTCACTGCATATTCTCTACTCGTTGCTGCCTCCATATCGCTGCCCAAAAGATGGTAACACGTCTTTCTTGATAGAATTCTTTTTTTTCCTTCTCTTAAAAGTTTTGAGTTGATATTTTTAGTATTGGGAATCTGTTATTGATGTTCGTTTGTCAATTTAACGTTAGATTGATGGTGATATTAGTAGGAATAGTGTGTTCCTATTTATTTCATTAAGTTCGCATATTATCCGGTTAAAGTTTGGAAGTCCGCTTGTTTTATCATAAAGTTATTCTGCTATTCATCCTTTTTGAGCATGTTTTCTCGAATATAGTTGAATTTTTACTGTTATTTAATATCCGACGTCTTATCCTTTCATTCTTTCACCGAGTTGAATGAATTAACTGACATGTCGAGATTTGGAATTTTCCTGTGGAGTTGGTGACTGTTTGAAGTTCGTTTTTGCATTTTCGGTTCATCTAAATGATGTTTGTGGTTCCAAGATGATTCTAAGTTTGGTTTTCTATTGGAATTATGTCACAATATTGTGCTAAAATCATATGGTGTGTTTTGTTGCCTAGAATTGTTTTCTTCTCTACCTGGAAAATACAATTCGATTTTGCCATAATGACCAAAACATTGATTGTATCTGCTGTTGAGGTTGCAGATCAGATCCATGACTGCAGAGGTATGTATCTTATATATTATGAATAATAGTGTTTATAGTTCATTATATATTATAAAAATTATATATCTCATACATATTTTTCTTGAATATAATTAAATATATCATTAACATATTTGTTAACACTTGTTTGTTCTAAAACTTCAAATATAGATTGATGATACTGTCAATAATCAGAAACGGTGGATGTTTCAGAAGTCTAACCGAAAGATGAGAATATTCATGGTACTACAAAAAATCAACACAAAATCGAGTTTTTTTCAGAACTCCAACTCATAAATGAAAATATTCATGTTACTACAGATGTAAGTATACATAAGATTGTATTAGTATGATCAGAAAATTTAGTATTATGATACATTATCAGATGTTTGATACATCAAAATTTGTTTGTACATGATGCATTATCAATTTAATGTATCCTGACCTATACTACATGCTGCTTCTTTAGGATGATGAACCGATCAAGGCCCTCAAGATCTTTATGAAGCAACAAGAAATGAAGATACATAAATAGTAATATAACTTGCATTAATTTATTAGGCATGATACTATATTCAAATTTATACTAAATATATCTCATATTCATATTTTTTTTGTATATGGCACATAGCAAATATGGACATGTTTTATAAATACTAATTTATACTATGTGTATCAATCTCAAGGCAAACAACTTATGAGCAACAATTAATTGTTTAATGTATCCCGTAATAACACAATACTTATCACTTGAAAGAAGATACATAAATAGTGATGTATCATGCACTAATTTTTTAGATATAATACGTAAACTCGAATTTATACTAAATGTATCAATTCCATAACAACTATTACATAATAATGTCTCAATCTCAAATCTAACATCTTATGACTTATAAGCAACAATTGCTTATTTGATGTATCTAGTATAAATACAATATTTATCAAGAAAACTATATATTAGTACTAAGAATTATTGTATCAATTGTCGTACATATTTGTCTTATATAAACTAGTACAAAATTTGAATAAAATTGAGTATCAAATTCATTAATGCATAAGCACGTAATAATATTTCTTCTCATTAGTTTTAGTCAATTGTTGAATCATTTTGACACCTAACCAATGCAGTGTAATTTATAACTTGATTGTTGATTCAATTATGTATTTACTTGATAATTTTGTTCTAGTTAGTTGTGCATTGATTTGTGTTGATACATTGAATAATTAGTTGTATTTAGTCTTGATTCATTCGTTTATCTAATTGATAAATTAATCTTACTTATACATTTATAGTTTCACTTGATTTTATTTTACATACTATTTTTGCAACCTTGTTGTATCATATACATTTTAAACTACATAATGATACATTATATAAAAATGTATCTGACCAATATTGAATAGAACCATCTTCACGAACACGTTCTCTGGTACATAATTATCAAATAGCTAATGATAAATTATTATTTAAAAAAAAAAAGGTATATGAAACACAATGTGTTAGAAAAAATGAATACAAGGTCGAAAATCATAATATTTCAATTTATTGTATAAAACATTTACCAGCTATTAGAAAATTGTAATGTTTTATCAAAGTAAAAGTTGGAAAACAATAACTAAAAATCGATAATCTAAAAATTATGTATCTGAAACATAACAGTAGTCCCCAAAAAAGAGTTTGTCAATCTCCTTTCGGAAAGAAAGTACAATTTCATCAATTATGACCCTCAACGTCCACAACAGTTTGTGTTTGTGCTTATCTTTTCATCTAGATTTTTTTCTTCTTTTCTTTGGTCATTTAGACATCTTTTTGTACCTAGGTGGTAAGACAATTTCTTTCAAAAAAAATCTGGTACTGATCAATCATCCTTATCCAGCATTGGGACCATTGAAACTTCATACGTGTTTGCTAATTCAGCTGGTTTGTAGTAATTATAGTAGATGAATGTATCTTTGTAATTTTTTACTCCTCACAACAATAATGGTATGTAAACAAGGAATCTCGTCATACTGAAATCTCCTATAGTTACATAATTTTCTCTCAAGGCAAACGATGTATCGTCATCCACCTATATATATTGAATAAACAAATTTAGAAGATGGAGCAACTTGTACACATTAAAAAGTGAGAGATGCATCACATAAAAATTAAGTCAATTTAAGAGACTCAAAAATCTAATGATAATTAACTCCAGATACACAATAGTTTAGATATTGATATATATAAAGAAATTCATATCATGATAAATAAAAATTCACATGTATCTGATACTTTATAGTAATGACACACTGACGCACATCTATAGAAATTCATTGCATATACAAGTAAAAATAAATCAAGTTTCAATCAGCAATATATCATGATTTATATGTGCATATACAAATTCAAATATTAAAAAAGAAATTCACATGTATCTGATATTTTATATTAAAAGTATAGTAACTCGGATATCTTCAAATCCATAAGGTCTACTTCAAAGTTTTAATGTATCAATTTCTATCAGTAATGTATCATGAATTAACAATCATATATAAATTCATGAATGAAAAACAATGATTAAAGGACATGAATATGTGTTTCATACCTTTTCTATCAAATATTTAACTCCAAAATTGAAGTTATGACAAATAATAACTAGTTTACCCAAGCTAAGTGTAAAATAACAACTTTCAGTTGCTTTGATATTTGGGATCTGCCATTACACAATGGTAAGTAACCACCAGTACAAAAATAAAGATACCAAGAAAATTGGCAAAGAAACCCAACCTGTTCGTCCATAGTGAGATTCGTGTAGAATTTAAAGAACCCAAAGCTACGATCTTCGATTTTTTCTTCCTTCAGTAGTGTTAATCAAAAACCAAAATATTCATTATGTATATTATCAAATTTTCAACAAAAAATTTGAATCCTACTCGAAAGTTTCTTCGTTCAAGTATGGACAAAGATGAACATGGATTATGAATTTTAAATTGATTTATTATTTTAGGATATACGTTTCTTTGATTGATACAGTAAAAAGCAATTGAATAGCATAAATTATGGGATATTAATTTGATTTTCTATTTAATTTTGCAACAACCATATATATAAAGTATCATAATTAATGTATCCGCACAACCAATTATGTATCCGGATGTCTAATATTTAAGAGATTTTTATAAAATAGAAAAAAGTAGGGATAGGATGTAATAGAAGTTTTACACCATGGAATTTATGTAAGTTATACAATAAATTTCCAGCAATTCTTTTTGAATTTAAATGGGCCTAGGCCTATTCTTGCAATCTTAGATCAGGATAAGTTACAAGATTTGGGCCAGAAGCCCATCAAATTTGGAATTTGGGCAAAAGGCCCAAATTTAATACTCTCTCCCTTTTCGTCTTATTCATTTGTGATTATGTTGACTAACATTATATTTATAGTTTGGTTTTAACTTAATTAATTCCCAAAAGATAGTCATGTTATCTATTATGTTCAAATTTAAATGATTTTATTTATTTATTATTTAATTCTATTTTATTTTAATTGTCTTGCAAAATATAAATTAATCACTTTAAAAATTCCCTTTAAATTTTTTTTCCTTTAAATAAAATTTAGTTTTATTTCTTAATAAAAACCGTAAAAGTTGATTGAAAAGTCGTTTTAGTCAAATCACCGGTCAATTGCAAGTTAGCGGACATGCCAGAGCCTAACACCTTCTCGAAATGTACATTGAACTTCGAAGTATATTTATTTCAAATTGATTTTTATCTGCTTAAATTATTTTGAAAAATTACGTTTTTTTCTTGTTTTTAATCAAAAAATTAAGTGGCGACTCTATTTAGTTGAAAATTCGATTTCTCTTAAATCATAAGTTTAATCGATTTTCCGAATGCAAGTCATTTTTTTTCGAGTAAAACAATGGCAGACGGTCAATGTATGATTACAAGTTCACATGTAGTGGGGGCATTTTAGATATGCAAGGGAAGGAATTTCATATCCAACTGCATTATATGTAGGGAAAGGGAATTCTCAGAGGAAATACAGAATAAAAAGAAGAATTTGGATCAAATATGTGATCACTGTAAATTGTAAGGCCGCATTAAGGAGAACTGTTTCAGGTTAATTGGACACTTTGTTGACTGGAAGTTCAAAAAGAAGTCAGAACCACCGGCAAATCAAGTTCAGAAAAATAAGCAACAAGGCATGGCGAATCGTACAAATGCTATTTAGATGTGATAATCCTGATGATGCATTTGGACATTTTGTCACGGACTTAGATTCTTACTAAAGATCCGTGTGACACTTGACAATTTACTCACAAATCTTTCACGATCTTGTTATCTCAAATAAGACTTCAAAACTAAGATTGCTAAGAGAATGAAAGGAAGACTTAGAAAGATTTGAGAACTTTGGGAGAAGGCTTTCATTATTTGGAAGATTGCTTACAACTTGTTGGATTGCTTGTTTCAAGCTTGGATAAATTTACAAATGAGTGCCCCATCTATTTATACTACAACCTAGGGGCTAAAGTGTAAAAATAATATTTACTGTATAATTCATCCTAATAATTACACTTTGGTCCCTCTCTAGAACTTTCTACATGTTTTAGGATACTCCGAAGCTTTCTAAGACATCTTCTAAGTTATTCTAGAGCCTTCCAAAGAAAGCCCGAAAGAATTCTCGAGTCTTCTTGGAATATCTAAGGGCCTCTAGAGTTTTATATAAACTTCTCCAAAACTCTAAACTATTCCGCCTCTATGTAGATGCAAAATGTTACTAAGAATTGGCGTGACATGACACTCTCCCCCACATACTGATGCAATGACCGCATCACATCGTCGCTACATCAGCAATCGAGTCTTGTTTCTTGTATGCAAGACCAGTAGTCCGTTAACTCGGTCAATGCCCTTGAACAATTCCTTTGATTACTTCTTATTCTTCTAACTTGGCCTCACGATCTACCACCTTTATGTGAGGCAAAAGCCACAGTGGATTTTTTGGCATCACGGCATTTTTCCCTTTTGGAACCTTATTCGTGCATAGTGGCAAGGACTTTTTAACTCCATTGTGTTCTTTCAAAGTTGTAATTATGGCGACAAATTTCGACTTCTCTTTATTAAGATTTTTCTTGAGTTGCATGGTCGTTAATAGAAACTGCCTTTCTTTCTTCGGTGCCTTAACCATGGGAACCATGCAAGTTCATCCTTGCTCCATGACCAGAATTCGTTCGAGGTAAGGATCGATCACAGCATGTTACTACTGGAAGAACTCTTACCCAAGAATTATATCGAAGAAGTGTAAATGAGCGATAATGAAATTGGTCTTACCTTGCCACAAGCCGAGCGTGAAGCTTACTCCATGTGTTACTCCGCTAACAAGAGTCGATGGTGCATTGACCATCTTGAGTTTGGTGTTACTTGGACTGTAACTCCGACCCAACCTTTTTGCTGCCGTCTTGGTCTTGAATTAGGCCTTTGCACCCGACCGTATCAAGAGTGATTCTTTCATTAATACTGATGTCGACATACAGTGTGCCATATTCTTTTGTCTTCCTAGATGCTTTGCGATTTCTCCGCATAGTCCTACAAAGCCCAACTGCGCCATCTCTGTGCCTTGTTCTTTCTCTTGTGCTTCCTTTTCTTTTCGCTCTCGCAGGATAGCACCAAGTCTCTTCAGTTTGGCACACCTTGTCTTTTTCTCCGTGTCACCATGACGTCCAGACATCTAGCCATCGGACTTATAGGTGTCATGCTTCTTAAGATGTGGCTGCTTCTCTTCGACTTTGCCACAATCTCCCCCACCATGGTTATGACTACCTCTCTTCACCTCTCCTCTAGCTCGGTCGGCCCACCGCATATGTAGGAACCACCTCTTTTGGCAACACCTGTCTTTTTCACCGTGTCACCATGACGTCCAGACATCTAGCCATAGGACTTATAGGTGTCATGCTTCTTAAGATGTGGCTGCTGCTCTTCGACTTTGCCACAATCTCCCCCACCATGGTTATGACTACCTCTCTTCACCTCTCCTCTAGCTCGGTCGGCCTTCTCGTGCTTGAAGTCTATCAAAATTTCGGCCTGCATGATGGCTTCAACAATAGTACTAACCTGTCGGCGTTACAACTACATCCTGGACCAGTTCTGCAATCCATCCATAAAGTGGAACAACATATCTTCATCTATGAGGTTGGGAATCTGTAGCGTGAAGATGATGAACTCCTGCACATAGGCGTGTATGCTTCCCCTATGCTTAAGTTCCCTAAACTTGAAATTCGCCTCATATATGACATTGTTAGAGAAGAAAGTTTTCCTGAAATCCTCATGGAATCGCTCCCAAGTGTTGATGGTGCAACGTCCATTCCCTATTTTAAACTCTTGACGCCTCCACCAGAACATGTCCATCTCCGAAAGATATAACACAACAGTATTGATCTTTTTTTCGTCTCTCTTTACTCAGTTACACTTTAAATAATTCTCCTAGTGCTACGACAAATTCTGCACCTCTCGAACGTCACGGACACCTTTGAATATGGGTAGCTTGGGAGCCTAGAACCTGGACTCTCTATCACGGTCGGGTTATGTAGATCCTCCAGTCTCTGTGCCTAACTTGAACGTGTCGTAACTTCATCCAGAGTTTCAATAGTGCTTAATGCTTCCATGAACCGACACTCAAAGGAAGTGATGGCCTCCTTGATCTCGAACTCAGCCCACTGGCGACCCTCCAACTCCTTATGGATGTTTTTGATCTCCTCAAGGGTGAAGTCCTAAAGGGTCTTGAACTTGCCGTCAGCCATATTCATACGCCTGCCTAATATCCCCACGGCCTGTCTCGCCACTTCCATCTTTGCAAACCATTCTTCTCCAGCGGAGACGTCGATAACGTCCTCGTCAAGTTCATCGCACTTGCTTCGGTGATCGAGGGTAGATGAGATGTTATCACATCGCTTGGTGTGGGATTAGATAGCACCTCCTCATTACCTTTTTGATGCTTCTTTCCCTTTTAGTTCTTCTTTCCACCATCCAAATACATGGTGGTGGTTCTAGCGCCTTTACGTCTCACTCGATAGTCATTCCCTTAGTATCAACCTTTGCTATGATACCACGTTGTCACAGACTTAATGTCTTACTAAATCTCCATGTGGCACCTGACAACTTACTCATGAATCTTTCACGATCATGTAATCTCAAGTATGACTTCAATACTATGATCGCTAAGAGAATGAAAGGAAGATTTAGAAAGGTTTGAGAACTTTGGAAGAATTTTTTTTATTTGGAAGACTGCTTACAACTTGTTGGATTGCTTGTTTCAAGCTTGGATGATTTATAAATGAGTGCCCCCATCGATTTATACTACAACCTAAGAGCTAAACTGTAAATAATATTACTTTATAAGTCATCCTAATAATTACGCTTCGGTCCATCTCTAAAACATTATGCATGTTCTAGGATATTACAAAACATTCTAAGACATCTTTCTAAGTTATTCTATAGTCTTCCAAGGAAAGACCTAAGGAATTCTAGAGTCTTCTTTGAATATGTAAGGGTTTTTAGAGTTTTCTATAAACTTCTCAAAAATTCTAGACTCTTCTGCCCCTATCTGGATGAATAATCTTAATGAGAATTAGCGGGACATGAAACTTATCTCCAACGGAAGAACATGTATCACAAGTATAAACACATGATGGACAAGGAGGAAGTTGGATCAATCTCCAAAGGTACAATGGATATGGAAAACATTGCAGGTATAATTTCAAAACCTAAAGCATTATAACTGACAACTAGAGAAACAGAAAAAGGAGATAGATGGCTAATAGATTCAGGTACTAAATTCCATATAACATCTAAGCCCAATATATTGATATATGCATCTAGTTGTATATGCAGGAGGGTGAATTTACCTAATGGTGAATCTAATTCAATGTCTTACGTTAGTAAATGTGAGGCTATTGATGGAAATGTGTTGAATAATATTTTAGTGGTACCTGGATTCAACCATGATCTTATTTTAGTATCACAGATTACAAGAAAATAGAAATGCTCAGATAACTTCTTTCCTGAGTTTTTTGTTCTTCAGGACCTCTCCAATGGGAAATTAAAGTAAAGGGTATTTGCAAAGAGATTGATGGACTCCATTACTTATTCAGAAACCATGTGGAGAAGGAACGAACGATGAGATGGTGTCCCTCACACAAAACTCATATGCATGCAAGCTCCTTTGGCACTACAGGCTAGGACACCCTTCAATAAAGGTCTTGAAATATATAACTCTAGGAAAAGAGAATATAGACATTATTGCATGTAATAAATGTTAAATATGTCCCCTTTCAATGCAAACCAGGTGGACTTTTCACAAAAGTATATATAGAGCTATTGAGGTTTTTGACTTGCTTCACTTATATGTTTGGGGACCCTATAGCGCTGCTACTCATAATGGTTGTAGATTTTGCTTGACAATTATTTATGATATTCAAGAATGACCTGGTTGTATCTATTGAGGATGTTCTAACGTCTTTTTTTTCTTTATTTCAAACTAAGTTTAACAAGCATGTCAAAAGGATAAGATCAGATAATGGCACAAAGTTCTTTAATACTGAACTTTGTTTAAGTCTCTTGGTATTATTAATGAAAGTAGTTTTCCTCATACTCCACAACAGAATGGAGTGGTGGAGATAAAGCACAAGCACATACTTGAGGTAGCAATGGCACTATGATTTCAAAGTGATATTCCTATCAGATTTTGGGGAGAGTGTATATTAGTTGTTGTTTATCTGATTAATAGATTACCTACTGAAGTTTTGAAGGGACAAACTTCTTTTCAATGGCCATAAGGCAAATATTGATCATCTTAGGACAATAGTATGACTATGATATGCAACTAGAATGGTTAGGCCTAATAAGTTCACTCCCAGAGCTGACGCATGTGTTATAATGGGATACTCAGCAACTCAAAATGGATATGTTATGTACATTATGTCTCAGTAAAAGCTCTTGGTAAATATAGATGTTGTTTTTAAGTAATATGTGTTTCCCTTTTATTAGATGACCAACACACAACAATTATTGATTATGAACTTGATAAGACACATATGCCCATAGAAGACAACTTAGTAGATCCGAATGTTAAATCCTCTGAGCATGATTATTCTTATGTGGAAGATATTACCCCGACCAGATGTATTCAATGCTTTTCTATAGGGTGATTTCTCTTAGGAGGTATATATGGAACTGCCTAAGGGATTTTGTGATCAAGGGAAAAATAAACATTGTAAACTTGTTAAGTCACTCTATGGACTTAAACAATCATCAAGACAATGGAATGTCAAGTGGACAGAGGCTTTCTTTAATTCAGGCCATACACAGTGTCACCTAGATTATTCATTGTTTACTAAAAGGAGTGGATCTAGCTTGGTAAGAAACTTTGTATGTTTTGATGATCTATTGATTACAAGAAATGATATTGTGTTAATCGAAGAAACATTGTATAGTACAAATATTTCAAAATTAAAGATCTAGGAAAGATTAAATTTATTTTGGGAATTGACTTCCTTAGATCAAGCAAAGGTTTTGTGGTGAACCAAAGGAAATATGCTTTGGAGTTGATCGCTGAAGTTGGGTTAGGAAATGCTAAACCAAGTTTGACACCACTAGAATGCAACATAAAGTTGACCAATGTAGACTTTGATCAAGATATCAAGACTACTTACATTGTATTTGAGGATGTTTCTAGATACCAAAGGCTTATAGGTAAGCTAGTTTACCTTACAACACAAGGCCAGACATAGCTTTTTTAGTACAGACCTTAAGTCAGTTTATGAAACAATAAAAAATGTCACACAATATTACTGCTCTAAGGGTGATCAAATACATTAAACTGAAACCAGGGAAGCGGTTGTTGATGAGCGCAGATCACATACCCCACTTAATAGGCTATTGTGGTGCAAATTGGGTTGTTTGTCCAAATACAAGAAGATTAGTTACTTGTTTTAATTTGAAGTTTAGTGATTCTCACATTACTGGAAATTCAAAAAGCGGAATATTGTCCCTAGGAGTTCCGCAGAGGCTGAGTACAGGAGTTTGTCTAGTTTAACATCTGAAGTAGTATGGATTGCTGACTTGTTCATGGAACTGAATGTCAAACTGATTTAACCATCTTCTATTTTTTGTGATAGCAAGGTTGCTATATAAATTGGTGCAAACCTAGTGTTTCATGAACGTACACATAGAGATTGATTGTCATTTCATTTGAGAAACGATTCAGAAAGGACTCAAGAAAACCTACATCAACAGTAAAGACTAACAAGCTGATTTGCTTACTTAGGTTTTGGGAGGACACAACATAAATTCTTACTAGATAAGCTTGGAGTAATAAACGTTTTCAGTACATCCATCTTGAGGAGGAGTATTGGAATTGATTAATTGATCATTGGATTAATTTAATTAGTTAGTCAAGATAATTAGCTTTATTTTAAGTTAGTTAAAAAGTTTGTTAGGTTGTCAGATAGTTCGTTAACCTTGCCAGTGATAAATTGGTTCTATAAGTTGTATATGCACAGATGCAATGTAGCTGACGTATCGTTAATTGTGATGAATGGTAAAGTTTCAATTTACATCTAAATCTCTCTTTAAAATCTACAAATGTATGATGACCTTTTTCTAGTTGTTTCATTTGTTGCTAGCTTCTTCGTGCTTTGAAATTATCATGTCTCTAAAGAAATTTCCGCTGCCTTCTCAGTGACATTAAAATAAATTTGTAGCGATTTTTTTTAACTAAAATGTTTATGTGGGGAGCATTTACACGAAAAATAATTTCTTAATTAAAACACTTTAGGACAGTGATTTTATTTTTAACAGAGTAATGGCGTCAATATTTAGACTTCGGACTTGTTTATATTGTAGGTATTGCCTTTTTTTAATTACTGCAAGGACTTCGTTGACCCTGATAAGGTCAATGAAGATTATAAGGGTAGTTGCAAAACTGTTAAAAATAGTTCTGTAAGTGTTACAATGGAATTTATAGTTTAGAGTTGTGTCAAGTAAAAGATATTGGAAAATTCCTACTTAATGCATGGAAGATCTTGGTCAATAATATGAATCATTGGCCTTGATGAATTAGAAAGTATATCCATTAATGGTACCATAGAATCCATTTATGGTCCATATTTTTCTTACCTGAGCTGTGGATGTACGAGGGAAAAGGCATATATTTCCTCTTTAACTTGTCCTAAAAAGACAATTACACTATTAAACTATCATGGTGACCAATTACACACCTTAACTATTCAAAAGTGACCTATAACATTTTTGTTTTTTTATGTACTCTTGATGGTCACGGCGGACCCTTATGGGCTTCAAGGGGTTCATTTAAACTCCCTCAGCAAAAATTATTTACATCGTATATAGGGTGAATTTTCTGTATTTATGTCGATATATATATATTTTGAAACCCTTAATGACAAAGAGAAGCTGATAGCTCCCGTTGAAATTAAGTTTCATGATGAGCGTTCAAATCCCTTTGTTAGTGTTTGTTTATCTTTCTTAGTTTCAGTTCTTTCACTTTTTTTTAGTGTTTTATTTTATGAAACTTTATTTTTGGTTTTAAACCCCCCAAAAAATAAGGGGTCCGCAATTTAAAACTATATACAACTACTTCTTTGAAATTTAGATTTGTTAGATTATTTACATGTTTATACTTTTGTTTTACAAACCCGCTAAACGAAAATCTTAGATCTGCCACTACTTAAAGGTTATCACACCTAGTACGCTATGAATGCAACGTGTTGATAACCGTCTCGATGAAATCTACTTAGCCAGCGTGCAGAAGTTTTTGGATTATGCTTTGCCAAAAAAAAAAAAAGAAGAATATGAAATAGGATGTCCATTTGTCAAATGTTACAATACAACTTTAGGAACTCGTCAAATAATTGAGACACATTTGCTAGTATATGGAATACTTCATAATTATACTTTTTGGTATCACTATGGAGAACGTTTTGGTGAGCTATTATTAGAATCATAATCAAAAGATTAAGATGAAGATCACAATGATGAGGCAGTAGAAGGATGTAGTAGTGAAGATGAAGTAAAAGAGCATGAGAGATTTGTATCAAATATTGACGGAGGAATTTCACATACTGATTGTGATGACTTACTTGAGGAGGAACCAAATGTTGAATTCTTTTTACAGCCTATCGAAGGATTTCGAGTTGTCATTATACCAGAATTCAAAAGCTTCAAAGCTTTCCTCTTTGATAAAATGGCTTCATATTAAAAGTATGGGTCGTTGGAGTAATGCATCATTTACAATGCTATTGAAACTGTTTGAAAGAGGAGTTTCTTCTTGATGTGACCAATTTTCTAAAATCATATTATTAGGCAAAGAAGATATTTCAAGAACTCGGGCTTTCATACAACAAGATTGATGCGTCCACTAATAATTGCATGTTATACAGAAAGGAGGGTAGCTTACTTGATTCTTGTAAAGTTTGAGGTGCGTTATGATGGAAAATAAATGCATATTGTAAATAGACAAGAAATATAATAGGTAAAAAGTTACATCAACTTATTTACACTATTTTCCTTTAAAGCCTAGACTTCAGAGATTGTTTATGTCTACAAAAACATATACTTTAATGACATGGCATTAGGATAAAAGATTGATGATGGAGTAATTAGGCACCCGACTGATTCAATAGTATGGAATTCATTTTATGAACTTCATCCTTCATTTGCATTTGAGCCTTTAAATGTTAGACTCAAACTTGATGGCGATGTATTTCAACTATTTCTGAATGCAAAACCTCAAACAACATTTGACGTGTGGTTCTTATTCCTTATAATTTACCACCTTGGTTGTGTATGAAGCAAGAAATATTTATTTTGTCAATGCTTATTTAGTGTCCAAATGGTCTAGGAGATAGAATTGATACATATCTTCAACCTTTAATAGAGGAATTGAAAGAGTTGTGGGAAGTTGATATTGAGACCTATGATGCATCAACTAAATAATATTTTAAGTTGCACGCTTCTTTATTATGGACCATCAATGACTTTCAAGCATATGGAAAATTATCAGGATGGAGTACAAAAGGAAAATTGGCATGTCCATGTTGTAATAAAGACACTGCCTTAATTCAATAGGCTAATGGTAAGAAGCAATATTTTATAGGTTATCGACGTTATCTTTCTCAGAATTACAAATGTAGAAGTGAGAAGGACTCATTTTATGGTACAACAGAGAAAATGTCCCCACCAAAAGTGAGTTCCGGTAATTAGATACTTCATCAAGGGCAAGATCTTGAAGGATTGCAATTCTCAAAGGATCCTAAGATAAGAAAGAAGATATCACATGAAAAGAAGATCCATATTGGAAGTGTCTCTTGATGCTACATAATTTGAAAGTTATGTATACTTAAAAAATATATGTGATAATATAATGGATAAATATGAATGTCAAAAGGAAAGACCAAGGACTCAATTAAAACTTGGTTAGACTTGCAAGAAATGAACATTAGGTAGGAATTGCACCCCATCCAAAAGGGGAGAAATTTGACTTTTCAACAGCAGGCTACACATATTCTCATGAAGATAAGCACAAATTTGTGCCTTTTCGTAAAGAATCTAAAAGTTTCTGATTACTTACAGTTAATATTTCTCAATGTGTGTATCTAAATGATCATAAGATATCTTGATTGAAAAGTCATGATTATCATATTATCTTGCAACATCTACTCCCTCTTGCACTTTGTGGTATGTTGTCTCAAGAAGTGTGTGAACCGTTGATTAAATAATTTATATTTTTAGTGTTTTTGGATCAAAAGAGTTGAGAATTGAAAACTTGGAACATATTGCAGCGCAAACACCCATAACAATTTACAAGTTAGAAAAGGTCTCCCCTCCTTCATTTTTTGATGTCATGATGAACTTAACTATTCATTTAGCTACTGAAGCTTAGATTTCTGGACCAATTCATTATCAGTGGATGTATCCTACTGAATGATGGATGCACTGTTGCAACATTGCAGCTAGCTAAGCTGCTCAATTTTTTTTATGCTAGCTCTGTTTTAAAATTTCTGCACTGTTGAAAATTTTTAGCCAACAGCTCAATTTTGTTATGCTAGTTGTGTTTTGAATTTTCAAGACTCCTTCAACATTGCAGCTAGTTTCTCAATTTTTTGTCCTCTCTGTTTTAAAACTTCAGCACTGCTAAAAAACTACACCCAGCTGCTCATTTGCCATGTTACTATACTCCTTCTTGCAGGAACTTGACATGTACAGAAAATAGTTACTCAATTTCACTCGAATACTCGCAAATTTCTATTTTTTGTGGCTTTTCAATATCATAAACAACACAAACAATAGTAAAAAAGAAGAATGTTATTTAAGATGTCATACTAAATATAACCTTGCCTAGACAATTATCCGCCATGAACTCATAGACTAGGAATTTTTCTGCTCCATTTATGCAGTATCCCGACATCTTGGTTAAGTTACGATGTTGTACATTTGGTATTAATTTGACTTCATTATCAAACTCAGCATGTCCATGGCGTGAAGTCACATCTTGCTTCTTCCCTGTTATTTCTACTCCATTCTCTAATACACCCTAAAAATTATGTATCATTTGGGTATTAATTTTGTAGTCTTAGTTATTGTAGATATGCATTTTCATGCTTTGTTGAAAAGAAATTATAACCTTATAAACATTGCTAAAAGCATCATGCCCCTATCTTTTTAGACATACACATTTTCTTATAAGATAGGGCATGATGGTTTAGAATGTTTATAAGGTTATTTTTTTTTTTCAACTAGCATGAAAATGCATATTTACAGTAACACAGACAACATATTCATACCCAAATGAAACATAATATTTGTAGGGTGTACTAGAGAATGGAGTAGAAATAGCAGTGAAGAAGAAAGACATGACTTCACGCCAAGAATTTACTAAGTTCGAGAATGAAGTCAAGTTAATAGCAAAGCTACAACATCGTAACCTAACCAAGTTGTTGGGATACTGCATTAATGGAGCAGAAAAATTCCTAGTGTATGAGTTCTGGTCGAATAATAGCCTACACAAGGTCATATTTGGTATGAAATCTTATATAACATTCTTCCTTTTTACTATTGTCTGCGTTGTTTTAATATTGAAAAGAAAGAAATTTGGGGGTATTCGATTGAAATTGAGTAACTATTTTTTGTACTTGTCCAGATCCTACAGGAAGGGGTACAGTAACATGGCCAATACCTTATGTAAAACTGAGAATTGGCTGCAATTTTTCAGCTGTGCAGAAATTTGAAACAAGAGCTAGCGTAAAACACTGAGCAGTTAACTGAAATATTGTAGTAGTGCATAAATTTTAATGCAGCTTTGCAGAAAATAAAAATTAGAGACAGCATAAAAAAATTGTATGGTTGCAAATATATTTTACAGTCGTGGCACCTTAGCTCGTTTCCTCGCCTAACCAATTTTTTTAAACAATTTAAGAGTTCACATTCAACTCCAACTATTCTATTAACATTCACTAATTTGCATACAACTATAGACAACATTTCTCAAACAACTCAAGTTCCTATATAAATATAAACGAATTATGCTCGTCTTCTGAAAATTCACTTTCAACAAGAAAACTGTCGATAAAAAAAATGTCTACCGACTATTGAATAGATAGTAGAAAAAATAATGTTGTCTACAAAGTTGTTGTCATACAAAAGTAGACTGCTGCCATTGTATAGTGGCATGTCAATGGTGACAACAATATGCAAGCCTAAGACAACAAGGACATTGAATATGGACAAGGCGTCAATTGTAAGCAATAGGAAGTAACCGACTCTAATGAACAAGATGAGAACAGGATTCATTTTTGATATTGTATCTTTTTCTACTACACTATTAACACAATAGGGAACAAGTCAGTTATTCTATCTTTCTTGAAGTTTACTTGTGTGACTGGGAATATTACTTGTATATGGAATACCTCGTAGTTATTCCATTTTGTATAAACATGGAGAATGTTTGGGCGAGCCATTATTAGAATCATAATCAAAAAGATGAAGATGAAGATTAAGAAAAAGATGGTGAGGCAGTAGAAGAATGTGAGAGTGAAGATGAAGTAGAAGAGCTATTGAAAGATTTGTATCCAAAATCATGACGGAGGAATTACACATACTAATTGTGATGACTTACTTGAGGGGGAACAAAATGTTGAATTTTTTTACAGCCTATCCAAGGATTTCTACTTGCCATTATACCACAATTCAAAAGTTTCAAAGCTTTCCTCTTTGATAAAATTGCTTCATATTAAAAGTATGGGTCGTTGGAGTAATGCATCGTTTACAATGCTCTTGAAACTGTTGAAGGAGGAGTTGGTGCCTGATGTGACAAATTTTCCAAACTCATATTATGAATCAAAGAAAAATTATTCAAGAACTCGGGATTTCATACAACAAGATTGATGTGTGTACTAATGAATGCATGTTATATTGAAAGGAGGATAGCTTACTTGATTCTTGTAAAGTGTGAGGTGCGTTCAGATGGAAAATAAATACACATTGTGAATAAACAAGGAATAAAAAGGTAAAAAATAGCATCAAAGAGTTTATACTACTTTCCTTTAAAGCCTAGACTTCAGAAATTGTTTATGTCTACAAAGGCATATACTCTAATGACATGGCATAAGGATAATCTTCAGAAATAGTTTTTGTGGCTTTTCAATATCAAAAACAACACCCACATAGTAAAAAAGAAGAATGTTATTTAAGATGTCATACTAAATATGACCTTGCCTAGGCTATTATTCGCCATGAACTCATCGACTAGGAATTTTTCTACTCCATTAATGTAGTATCCCAACAACTTGGTTAGGTTACGATGTTGTACATTTGATATTAATTTGACTTTATTCTCGAACTCAGTATATCCTTGGGTCAAGTCACGTCTTGCTTCTCCCCTGTTATTTCTACTCCCCATTCTCTAATACACCCTACATATATTATATATCATTTGGGTATTAATTTTGTCATCTTAGTTATTGTATATATGCATTTTCATGCTTGTTGAAAAGAAATAATAACCTTATAAACATTCCCAGAGCCATCTTGCCCTATCTTATTAGCCGTACACATTTTTTTTTAAGATAGGGCATGATGGCTTTGCCGTTGTTTATAAGGTTATTATTTCTTTTAAACAAGAATGAAAATGCGTATTTACAGTAACTCAGACACCATAATTAATACCCAAATGATACATAATATTTGTAGAACGTACTAGAGAATAGAGTAGAAATAGCAGTGAAGAAGCAAGACATGACTTCACTCCAAGAATTAACTAAGTTCGAGAATAAAGTCAAGTTAATAGCAAAGCGTCAACATCGTTACCTAACAAAGTTATTGGGATACTGATTTAATGGAGCGAAAAATTTCTGGTCTATGAGTTCATGTCGATTAAAAGTCTAGACAAGGTAATATTTGGTATGACATCTTAAATAACATTCTTCCTTTTTACGATGGTTTGCGTTATTTGATATCGAAAAGACAAAAATTTGACTGGTATTAACTATTTTTTGTAAATGTCTAGATCCTACAAGAACGGGTGCACTAATATGGCCAATACTTATAGTAGTTTGAAACAAATGGTAAAATATTTAAGGAAGCTTGAAGATTGATGGAACACGTCGAAGTTACTAGTCCATCGAAGCAGGCTGACGAGTTAGAGTTAGAGTCATACTAGGACTAGACTACTAAAGTGTATGTTATGTACGACTAAGCTACTGAACATTATTGGAGTCTACTAGGTTAGGGTATTTGACTTGTAATAAAATACTACCCACGTAAATATTTGTGTTGTAGTAGGATTCCTAGTATAACTAGAATATAACTCTTGTCCTATATAACTTCAGTCCAAAGACCTACCCTTGTGTGTACATAGGGTACAACAACTTACAAAAAAGGATATATAGGCTATCATCCCTCTACAATGAGGGTTTACATATCCACACATGTTGTGTTTGATGAAAACACATTACCCTATGTGTCTCTAATGCAATCTCAAACTAACATTGATGTCTCACCTCACCTTGCTACTTTTGTTGAATCTTTCTCTAAACTTCAGGCACATGATAATTTTGATCAGGAAGTACATGCTGCTAGCCCACACATTAATAGTGATAATGTTGCTACACCTCATGTACTCATTGATGATGAGAAGTATTATTGACCTCTCAGGCGCAGGATCAGATGCAAAGGAACAAGTTGAAGCTGGTGACCCATACAAAAGTGTTGAAACTCCAATTGCAGATTTTTATTCTGTCAGGAGCAGTGAGGAACGGGTTTCTCTTCCAGTTCCAACAAATGATCATCATCAAAGAACCACTTTGGTGGATGTACCAATTGACCATCAACCTGACAGTGCTACACTCCAGTCAACTACATTGGTTGATGTACCAGTTGAGGTACTTCCTGCACCACAAGGGCATCATATGATCACCGGGCACAAGGCGAAGGAACATCACCTATCACTTGTTTATCGCAGCAGCACAAAAATTATGAGAGAACCAAATACTACTAAGGAAGCACTAAAATCACCTCATTGGCTTGCAGCAATGCACGAAGATATTGATGCTTTACATACTAACAAAATATGGATTTTGCTACCCAAATCTCCTGGTATAAACTTGGTTGGCTCAAATGGGTGTTTAAGACAAAATTAAAAGTTTTTATGGGACAATAGATAGATACAAGGCCAGACTTATGGCAAGGGGATTCTCGCAACTTGAATTGACAGACTTTGAAGAAACATTTAGTCCTGTAGTTAAAGCTACAAATATTAGGGTGGTTCTATCAATTGCTGTCAGTTCAAATTGGGAAGTTCGACAGTTAGATGTCAAAAATGTCTTTCTCCATGGGTTCTTACAAGAGGAGGTGTACATGAGTCAACCTCTTGGTTTAATTGATCATAGTATCCTCAGCATGTATGTCTACTTAAAAAGGCATTGTATGGTCTAAAACAAGCACCAAGATCCTGGTTTGATATGTTTAGCATGCATCTCTTACACCTTGGTTTCATTTGTAATAAGGCTGACCCTTCCTTATTTACTTTGCAAAGTCACAAAGGCAAAATATTTCTCTTGTTATATGTAGATAATATTATTGTCAAAGGAAGTAATCCACCTCATGTCTCAGAGTTGGTTCTACAACTTGGGAAGGAGTTTGCTATGAAAGATCTTGGCCCATTACACTACTTTCTAAGAATTGAGGTGAAGTATTTTGAAGGTGGATTTCACTTAAATCGAAGCAAGTATGTTGTTGAGCTATTGTCCAACACAGAGATGACTTTGGCAAAGGTTGTAGCCACTTGTTTGGGTAAAAACATTGTTCGGATGAAGTTGTGGGAATTCTTGTAGATGAATTCTTTTTTACAGAATGATAGTAGTGAGACTTCAATATTTGATCATCACAAGAGTTGATACCACTAATGTTGTGAATTTAGCAGGCTAGTTTATGCAAAGCCCAAACATTCAACATCTTCAAGGGGTAAAAAGGATTCTCAGGTACATCACAGGTACTATACACTTTAGACTCAGAATTATTTCACAATCACCATGTAGGTTGTATGGCTACTCTGATGCTGATTTGGGAGGTTGCACCACAACTAGGAGATCAACTACAGGCTATAGCAACAACCTAGGTGCAAATTGTATTTCTTGGACCTCCAAGAAACAGAACACAGTAGCCCGATCTATTGCTGAAACTGAGCATAGAGCACTAGCCTCCACTGCCGCAGAAATGACTTGGATTTTGTATCTTCTTTATGACCTTGGAATGTTTTTTTTGATCAGTTCCTACGTTGTATTGTGATAATATGAGTGTCTTGTACAGGACAATTAATCCAGTTATGTATGCTAGAACCAAACATATTTAAATGGACTGTCATTTTGTTCATGAGAAAGTGGCCAGGGGATGACTTCTTACTCAGTTTGTGAAGTGTAAGGATCAAAAGCTGATATTAATACCAAAGCCTTAAGCCAATAGGTTTTCTCTGATTTTGTAGCTAGTTAGGAGTTACAGTCTCACTAGCGTGGGGGGAAGTGTTGAAGGAAACTTGACGACTGATGGGACACGACGAAGGAACAGATCCATCAAAGAAGGGTTACGAGTTAGAGTCAATTCATACTAGGACTAGACTACTAAATTCTAAGTAATGAACGACTAAGCTACTGAATATTATTGGAGTCGACTAGGATAGGGTATTTGACTTCTAATAAATACTACGTATGTAATTATTTATGTTGTAGTAGGATTCCTATGTAACTACAATAGGATTCTTCTCCTATATAAGGAGCTTGTAACTGAATATTATAATTATCATACATCTTTGATTTTTCCATGATATCATGAGATTTCTACAAAACTGAGCAGTTGGCTGGAATTTTTCAGCACTGCAGAAAGTTTAAAACAGGGAGCACAAAATATTGAGCAGCTGGCTGCAATGTTGCAGCAGTGCCAAAAATTTAAAATTGAGCTAGCATAAAAAAATTGAGCAGCTGCCTGCAAGTTTTCCGCAGTCCAGAAATTTTAAAAATAAAATTTATGCAGCTTAAAATTTAAAAACAGAGCCAGCATAAAAAAATTAAAATTTTAAAAAGAAAATTTATGCAGCTTAAAATTTAAAAACAGAGCTAGCATAAAAAAATTATGGTTGCAAAAATTTTCTACAGTCGCCTCACCTTACCTCGTATCCTCGCCAAACTATTCTTTGAACATTCACTAATTTTGCATACAACTATAGACAACATTGCTCAAACAACTCAAGTTCCTATATAAATATAAATGAATTTTGCTCGTCTTCAGAAAATACCACTTTCAATAAGAAAACTCTCAATACAAAAATGACTCCCGACTATTGAAAATATGGTAGAAAATAAAATGTTGTCTTCTAAGTTGTTGTCATACAGAAGTAGACTGCAACTATTATAGAGTGACCTGTCCATGCTGACAAAAATATGCAAGCCTAAGACAACAGGGACACTGAATGTGATATATATATATATATATATATATATATATATATATATATANCAACCAATTTGCCTCTTTTCTTTTAAAAATAAACAACTTTCAATCATATCCCTTAAGAAGAATATAACCCTACAATATATATATATATATATATATATAAAGCATCAATTATAAGCAATAAGAAGTTACCGACTCTAACGAAAAAGAAGAGAACAAGATTCATTTTCGATATTGTATCTTATTCTACTGCACAATTAACACAATAGGAAACAAGTCTGTTATTCCATCTTTCTTAAAGTTTACTTGTGTGACTAGGAATATTTCTTTTTCACATCAAAAGACCCATATTTTGTTACTTAGTTAGATATACATTACGTTGTTATGTTTCAACAAAATAAATTAAAAAGTCAGATATATTGTTACTAACCTGGTCAATTGAAAAGACTATGGTCATTCACTTGAGGAGGACGATGTTGTAGGTGGGACATATGATTGTTGAGCAGTGAAGAATTCTTTCATTTTCATTATTTCTTTCATCTCATATTCTATGGTAGACAAGTGATCATTTAAGGAGTTGTTTTCTTCGTTCAAGGATTTGATATCCTCTCGAATTGAACGTAGTACATACAACAATTCAGACATTAAAGAAGTTCCACCTTTCAAATCTTTTGCCTTTACTCCACCCCTAAATCCAAATACATGGCTACGAGTTTGAGGTCCACAAAAATTTTCAACAAGCTCTACCGTAGGTAGAGATGGATCTTGTTGAACAATTTCTCCGAGTTGAGCCTACACATATCAAAGAAAATTTTATATCATAACACACAATGATTATTTCAAGTAATTTAAATATTAAATTATTCAAACGCACATTTTTCATTTGCTTTAGGTTCAACAAGCTTGTTATCTTTTTTACGAGTCTCAAAGAAAATAGCTGTCAAGTCGGTAGAATGCCATCTTTCCCGACATTTACATCAAAGCCAAACATGTCAAATATAACAAACCTGGAAAAGATCTTTAAGCTCAGAAACTTGAAAACACAATAGATTTTCAAAAAATACAATACATTTGAAAAAGATCTTACTTGTTTCAACTTCTTGGGTGTATTTCTTTTCTTGATTAGCAGATGTAGGAGATGAAGTATTAATTTGAACGTTCTCTTTCTCAAAAGTCGTGAAGTTCTTATGCGTCGTTTGTGTTCCTTGACTAGTTGACACGGTAGAGTTTTTAAGTCCTTGTTCCTGTTCCTTCCCTGTAGAACCTGAAAAAACAAATCATATTTTATACGTTGACTAATGTATCACAAGACAAGAAGAACCAAAAATGTGTACAAGGAGTTTCTAAAGCTAATTTTGTTTTACAAGTTCTCTTTTGTGAAAATTATTTATTTGGCGTCATTTTTTTAAGCTGTTTTTTGGCCTGCTATTTACCTTCATATCATTATAGTTTCATACATCACGTATTATGCCTATATTCTGCATCAAATAGAAAGCTGGAAATAAAATATTTTCCACACCTTCTCCTCCATGATAAAACACAGAATACAGAATGCTGTTAAAAATATTTTCCTTTAACACAATTAAAACTTTTGCTTATGGTCTGAATTTAAAGAATACAAAATATCTTACTTGTTTCAATTTCTTTGATGTGCTTCTTCAATAGATCACTTGATTGAGGAAATATACTCTTAGATGGTAAATTTCGTTTCTCATCCAAAGATTTAAGCCCTCGTCCTTGTCCCTTTTCAATAGCACTAGGCGTGACAAATGCATATTCGATAGTATTATTCATATTAGAATCGACCTCATTTTCAATCCTCAATGTTTTTATCTTGAACCTGCAAAAAGAGCCAAAAAGTTAAAAATTAAACCTAAAAATGTTTAATAATGTACTAAAAAGGAAATTTTTCCATCATAAAATTTATGGATGAATATGCTAACTCATAAATGATATTAATTAATATCATTAGTTCTTTTTCTTTTCTTTTGGAAGAACTTCCTAACTCTACCATATCATCATCCATTTGTTCCACAATTTCATAGGAATCATGAGATTGGATCTTCCTCACTACTTGCCAACCATTGTTGGAAGTATCATCAACATAAAATACTTGAGATGCTTGATTAACTAAAACAAATGGGTCATTTGTTTTTGAAAATCTACATGGATTAACACTCACAAAATCACACTTACTCTTTTTAACATCTTTTATTTCATCATACACATCAGACCAATTACATCGAAATAAAGTCTCTTTTATCCATGACAAATTGCAACTCAATCGCATCAGCTAAAACTCCATAGTAATCAAGGTTTTCACTATCTTCATCTTTCTCACCCAATACAACAATACCACAATTTTGAGTCCTTAACTTTTTATCATAATCATGATGCATGGAATATGGGAAGGGCATTTTTCAGTGGATATGATTTGCCCAGATTCATAACACATACAAATCTGGTGCTGATGCCAAAGAAGAATGTCGTGGATAATTTTGGGGACTTAAGATTTATTAGCCTGAATACTTTTGCTAATTAAATTATATTTGTTGATACATGAAAGAGTTTAATTGGTTAACTAGTTTGATTTCTAATAACTAGTCAGGCATTGTTAAAGGGAGGAGTATGACTGAAAATGTACTTTTGGCTCAAGAAATAATAAGGGACATCAACAAGAGAAACAATTTGCATATTGTAGTGGTAAATTCAGACATGACAAAGGTATATGATAGAGTCTACTGGAAATACTTTATCTAGGTCTTGAGAAGATTTAGATTCTCTGAAAGAATAATTGACATAATAGTAAGGCTAATAAGCAATAATTGGTACTCAGTTCTAATGAATGGAAAAGCCTTTGGCTTATTTCAATCCTCTAGAGGTTTGAAAGAGGGTGACCCATTTTCACCTACCCTATCTATAATAGCAATTGAAGTGTTGACCAGGATCCTAAATTGTTCATTTGAACATAGTGACTTTAAGGGTTTTGGGATGCCTAAATGGTGTCCGCAAATAAACCACTTACCATACGTTGATGACACTATTCTTTTCTTGCTCAGGACAACACAAGTCAATGAGGATGATGATGATTGTGCTAAGAATATATGAGGGGGTGTATGGACAAATGATATACATAGACAGAAGCATTTGCTATCGACATAATAACTGTGTCATCAAATAAAGAGGATAACAGGGGTCAGCAAGGTAATTCTCCTTTTACTTATCTAGATTATCCACCTTTCTATGAAGGAAAAATAAAGGTCATTTTGTAGTACTGATTAAAAAGGTGGATAACATAATGGCTATGTGGAAGAATAGATTACTATCTTATGGGGGAAGGTATATATTTTAATAGCACATGTTTTGCAATCTATGCCCATGGATTTACTATCAGCCTCGAATCCCCCATTTGGTGTAATAAATCAATTACATAAGCAATTTGCTAAATTTTTCTTGGGAAATGCAACTGGATCTAAGAACAAGCACCGGGTTTCATGGGGAAGCATGTGTTATCCCAAGGAAGAAAGGGGTCTAGGTTTCAAGTCTTTGAATAATGTATCGAAATCTTTGTTTGCAAAGCTTTGCTGGAATTTTAGGAAATTAATTTGTTCTTTGTGGAGTGGATATATGTTGTACAAGTATTGCAAGAAATTGCATCCAACTATAACTACAGGTGGGGGTGCATTACATGTCTGGAGAAAGATGATAATTATAAGGGAGGAAGTAAAGCACAATATATGGTGGCAGATAAATGTAGAAAATTCCAGGTTTTAATTTGATAATTGGACAAAATTGGGAGACCTCTTAAATATTGAGAGTGATATGGCCATTGAGGAAGATGTAGAAGTGAGGGAGTTCACTACCATTGGTGGATGGAATAAACAAAAACTGGCCACAAAACTCTCAGCAGAAATGGTAGAGTATATTACAGAGAGTAAGAAACCACCTTTTAATGAACATCAGACTGATTTTCCTGGTTGGATGAGCAGTAAGCAGGGGAATTTCACTATTTTTTTTATAAAGGTAACTTTGTATTCACAAGAAAATAGTTAGTTACAATCCTCACATGTTATTGTAAAAACAAACAAACCACGGCTAAGGTTTTACAATTTGTCCTATGAAGTCAACTAATAAATCTATGTCCCCCACCATATCTTGTTTACACCAAAAATAAAGAAGGCTAATGTAGGTAATTCTAATCCTCAGGATGTTTTTTATTTTTCCTTCAAAACACCTTGCATATATTTCCTTCCATAAGGTCCACCAAATGCAGGTTGGAATTAGTTTCCACCAGTCTCCTCTAGAATTTCTTCTTCTAATTGTCTCCCAGCTCCTCAGTAGATTAAAAGTGTATGTAGGAATTGTTCAGCTTACTCCAAGTTTACATAAAAAGATGTTCCACAGATTTATAGTTGTTTTGCAATGTAGCAAGATGTGGTTGTTTACCTCTACCTCCTTGTAACAAAGAAAACACCTTAAGCAAATTTGCAAACCCTCTTCGCTGTAGTGCTTCGTGAGTTAGGCAAGCTCTCCTGATCACCAACCCTATAAAATAGGACACCTTCAAGGGGATTTTAATTTCTAGATTAGTTTCCAAGGACAAATCCTAGTGGAGGAGAAGCTGATGTTGTTGTTCTAGTAGCGTAATTTGACAGATAATACTCTTTTACGTTGCAACTTCCATAAAAGTTTGCCTAGATTTACCGAGACACCTGGAAAAAGGTCATAGACGTAGAAGACTAGTTGTTTTTTCTACCTTCCAGTCATTGAAATCTCTTCAAAGATGAAATTCCACCCTTGTGGGATCCATATCTAGTAACAGTCTCATTTATCTTGAGACTGATGTCGTAGAGGTCTGGGAAGGTGGTCTTTATGCTTTGATTACCTATCTACTGCTCATTCAACAAAGATCTTTGTACCTTTCCTCACCTTATAGGAAATGTTGATATTGAATTGGGACCAGAGTCTTTGAATTATTTTCGATACACTGCATCCAAAAGTACTTTCCACTTCTTCCGTTGTCCATTGATTTAGGAGTCCATATTTCTCTGTGATGAATCTCTTCCATAAGGTCATGTCTTCTGTTCCAAATTTCCACGACCACTTTCTCAGTAAACAACGACTGTGGAGGTTGAGTTTCTTGACGCCTAAACTTCCTTCTCTCATGTTAAGGCAAGGACATCCCAGTTCACTAGATTGTAGCCTTTATTTCCTTTGTTCCCTTGCAACATGAAGCTCCTTCTCATTTGGTTGATATTTTTTTCAATGCTCGTTGGGATGGAAAACAAACTCATCATATAGGTGGGAAGTTAATCTATGAGTGATTTTATGTGTGTCAATCTGCCTCCCAAGAATAAATATTGTCTTTTCCATATTGATAGCCGCTTGTTACATCTCTCTGATACTGTTCTCTATACATTGATTTCCTTATTTTTGGCTCCCAATGGCATGCCTAGATAATTGGTGGGTAGGGAAGCAACATTGGAACCGAGATTCATGGCCAAGAACTGCATATTTAGGAATTCATTGACTTGCTAGAGGTAGCTCCCATGCCAATTTACATTGAGTCCTGTGATGCCTTATAAAATGGTTAGAATAGCCTTGTTGTGTCTAATTTTTGACACGTCTACTTACATAGTATAAGTGAGTCCATCGGCATATAGTAGGTCGAAATTTCTCATGCCATTTGTTCTACTTATATGAGCTCAAAAACCTGTCAACCAACTATTTTTCGCTTGCTTTTCTGAACATATGATTGAGACCCTCCATAAATAGTAATAAAAGGAATGGTGAGAGGGGGTCACCCTGCCTAAGACCCTTCTTGATTGAGAGAAACCTAAAAACGTCACCATTTAGCATTAGGGAGAAACTCATATATGATATGCAAAATCTAATCCAGTTGACATGATCAAAAACCTTGTCTCTTCACTCTTGAATCTACCAGTTCATTTGCCACAAGTGATGCATCCATTATTTGTCTACCTTTAAAAAAGGTCATTGATTCTCATCCACCAGTTTTCCCATGATAAATTTAATTCTATAATTAAAAATTTTGAGATGAGCTTGTAAGTCCCTTCTATTAATATTAGATGTCTGAGGCCTTTTAATTCTTTGGCATATGCCTTTTTTGTAATTAAGGATATGAAGGTGGCATTCATAAGCTTCTCAAACAATTCCTTCTAGTGGAATTTGTAGATGGTCTACATCAAATCTACCTTTATAGTATCGCACAAAACTTAAAAAAAAAACTCATGGTGAAACTATCAAAACTACGCGCTTTTTCCCCCATTACAACTCTTGATGATGTGTAGTACTTCTAATTCTCAGAAGAGTCTTGGTTGCTATTCATTCTCTTAATTTGTGATTCTGGGACAACCTTGCAAATTAAAAGTAGTCCTCCAAGGTTCAGCTTCTAAGTACAACTTTTTGGAGAAATCTATCATATCTTCTTTATCACTGTAGATTAACGAGTTTCTTCACCATTCACTATAAGTCTATCGATGGTGTTGAATCTCTCGTGTTGTTGCCATTCTTTGGAAAAAATTTGTGTTGTTCTCACCTTTTTTAGTCATAGTACTCTTGATTTCTGTTCCATATGGATTCATCTTGTCCAGCAAATATTTTAGCTCAACTATAATTATTGCTACAATCATTATTTCATCTTCAGTCAGGTTTCTACTTTCCTGAATTAAGCCAATGACAACGAATTCTTCAAGTAAATTTTTCTTGTTGCTGGTTAATTCTCCAAAAGTAGTTTTACTCCACTCTTTGAGCTTTAAAATTCTTAACTTGTTATTGAACCTGAAGTCGGGACATCCCTCCACTAAAAGTCATTCCACTAGTTATTTAGTTACCAACATGCTGAAACCCTCCATATTGAGCAATCAATTTTTGAAATTGAAAATTGATTTGCTTTTCTCCCAATTAACACATTCTAGCATGATGGGGTTGTGGTTTGAAGTAGCTCTAAAAAAATCCTTTGTCTGATGTTTCTGAAAGTTTCTTCTTATTCTGAGAAGAAGAGGAATATGTCTAGTATAGCTTCACTAGGATGGTTGATGCCTCTAGAGAAAGTAAAATTATCTCCAATTAGATGGGGGGGTCATGAAGTTCCATGTCCTCGATCCATCTAAAGAACACATACATCACATTAGTGATTCTGAAGCACCATTTTCTTTCTAACATAAATCAGTTTGTATTGAAATCTCCACAAGTTACCCAAGAACCTTCAAAATGTTGGCTACAAGCTGCAATTTCCTCCCATTATAATAAATTTTCACTTCTAATAGGTGGAGCATAGACACCGGTGAGGTACCACGTAAAAGAGTTGTGAGAATGGACAAATTCAAAGGTGATAGAGTGTTGCCTTATTTCCACAATTATCCTTCACCAAACATTGTTGTCCCACATTATTACGACCCCCTTGCTTCCCACAACTTTGATGAAATGACATTTCATCCATCTACAAGGCCATAGTTGTTTGGTTGCTTCATCCCTCTCGACTTAACCTTGTTTCTTGGAAACAATAGACATCAGAAGCCTCCCATTGCAACAAACTCTTAACAAGATTCATATTTTCTATATTGTTGAGTCCCATCACATTCCATGAAATTAGGTTTACATTCATTTGTAAGTGAGATTGATAGTTTTCCCCCTATTTCTGACCCCTTCTACTTGGTTGAGACTGGATTGCAAAATTTTCAATTCATTCTTGGTGAGTCTCTTACTTTTTGGGGTGGTGATTGTCTTCTCCTAATCTTTCTTTTTTAGCGTCGCTTTTCATTTATCTAGCTATATGAAAATGGCTAGTGTTTCCTCTTCTAAATCTTCAAAAGCTACTCCATAAGTATTGCATAGTTTAAGAATGTGATAATTCACCCAGTCTAAAGCCTCTACCTCAGCGTACTCTAGGGATGCAGGAGACTGGGTGGTAACCGATTGACGTCGTGGACATGCTACAGTTGCAAGTTGCACTTATCTAAGATGGGTGCATGCTTGGTTGTACCCTCTACTATTTCTTTGGGATGGTTATTAATCTCAGTCTCTTCAGCTATATGAGGGGTAATCTCAAGTTTCATGGTCAAGGTTCCTTTCGATGTAACTTCAATCGATTTCTCTATATCTCCTGGGTCTACAAAGCAAGCTTCCAAAGTCATATATGATTCTAGGAATTTTGAGGGCACAACTCGATTGTTCTCCAGTTAATTAAGAGTGTTAGGAGAGCTCTTCATCAGAAATTGAGTTATAGTTGGGCTCAGGATTTTAGAAATAAATTTTCGGTCTGATTTAATTGGGCCTCCAGAATTAAAATTAACCCAGCCCGAAGGATTTAAATTTTCAGGGGAAGTAGTCCCATGTAACTCAGCATTAGCATTTGTTATCATTGTCAAATGTGACTCAAATTGGCATGTGTTGTCACTATCCCATGCTCAGCATTGGCATGTGCTAATCATTGTTGAGTGTGTAGGTGGTAGACTGCCAGTATTTGTATCTACTATGTAAAAATTCAATGACTATTAGGTAATGCAATTCAAAAATCTTCTATATTTGATAGTTGTCATAGCTAAAGCTCATTCCATATTTGCATAGAGAAGGTAATTCCACCAATTTATATGGAGATCTCCTTCAGCACCTTACTCCTGATTCATTGGATTTTGATTCTGTCCATTTGAGTTGGCTCTAGATGGACAATCTTTATTTGTTTTAATCCATCCGCCACAATGGTCTGGGATGAACTTGAAGGTTTAATGGGCCCATAGGTGAAGAAATATCCCCACGATCCTAATCTAAGTGGAACTTGGTTTTTCAGTTGAGTTGGAAGTACCCGACGATGGGTTCCACCATTGAAGCTTGAGTTGTATTTTGTTCAATAACCAATTGCTAGAAAGTAATTTATCTATAATATTACTAGAGGCAAACCCGAAAATAAAGAGTCCCCTTCCCGTTTTGTATATGTTGAGGCCGTGCACCTGCTTCCATAGGTTGGTTGCCCATCTCTGTATTTGTGACAATGTAGGTGAGAGATTTGACCCATCTTTAATACTTCATATTTGGAGAACAAGAGACCATTAATGCAGATTAAACTCCCCCTCTTTAGTGCTTGAAAGTTCGTTGAATTATTTTCTGCCTTCTTGCACAATGTACTATTTTTAACTACTTCAGCAAAAGAAACGTTTGTTTTCGGTTAATCTGTGGTTGTCTCTGCTGGTCTCCCTCTTTTGTTTGGCATTAAACTCCGCATTTTCTCAGCAGTTAAGGTCCAACCAGAGTTGAAAATCAGTTCAGGCATGATGATGGCTGACCTTCTCCTGCCCCTTACTTTAATAAGACTGATATATATCTGTCAAAATTATTGAAGTTCCTAGCAAAGAAGATTTCTGACAGCGTTTCCTTCTTATTCAACCTTTTGACTACATTCCCATTCGTCTAAGAAGCTTCAAAGAGAGTCTAGATAATCCAATGCATTATCTTCTTAGCGAAAGATGTTCTAGTGACACCGTCTCTACATCTTTCGGTCCAATCATTAAATTTTCCTAACTGAGTGCGGTCAATAGACTTGAATCCAACTGCAAAATAGATAGATTCCTCCCTCTCAGTGGGGGAGGAGAAGGGGGGAAGAGAAGAGGAGGGAGGGAATCTGGTGATCAGAAGGATCATCGGGAGAGGGTTAAAGGGTTATTTGGAATGAATATAGCATCTTTTTGGGAATCCTGTCATGGAACAAGAAGAGTTCTTAATCCCAAAATAATTCAAGTTAAACCTCTTTTAATGTTTAATCAACATCGCAAACTATGAGGACGAAGTAGGAGAGAAGAAATGAATATGTTTATATTTGGAACAATTGGATTCCTTTTAAGGTGAATTTCTTCCTATGGAGATTGTGGAAAAGGAGAATTTCTACCGATGATAATTTTAAAAAGGTGAAGATTCATCTAGTTTCAATATGTTTGTGTTGCGATGAAAAGAGGGAGGAAACACTAAACCATATTTTTCGAAAAGCCTCCTTGGCTAACAAGCTATGGAGAAAAATTTGCTAATTTCGCAGATATACACATAAAAGGAATGCATTTACAACAATTAATCATTACTTGGTGGAAATTCCAATCATCACCACAACTACAAGGAATAATGAGAGCAATACAAACAATAAACATGTGGACAATATGGAAGAGAAGAAATAGTATAAAGCATGGACGAAACACAACTTTTGGAGGGATGGTGATTCAAGTTCAAGAAATGGTTTGGAAGTTGGTGAAAACTCTATATCCTTGGATACATTTGGAGTCAATTTTGTGGCTTGAAATTTTAAAAAAACTAAATTGGCACAAGACTAAATTGCATTATCATAGTGTAATATGGAAACACTTAAATACAAATAGATTTGAGTGCAACATTGAGGGAGCATCCAAAAGGAACCCAGGGCTGAGTGTATAGGTCTTTTGTCAAAGGTACTCGCAAAGAAATCTGATCGATGCTAGGGATGCAGAAGTTGGAAATAATACTAACACAAAGATATATTCAGTGGCAATCTATGAGAAGCATTGGAGTATTGTTTGGAGAACAGGGTGATGGAGGTAACAATCAAAATATACTCACTAAGTCTTATGAAAATGATAAGAGGGCAATGGAAGATACCTTAGGAGCTGGCGGAAAGAACAGATAATGTAAGGATGAGATCACAAAAATTTAATGCAAACATCACTTATATATTTAGAGAAGGTAATAATGTTGCAGACTTATTGGCTAATAAAGTAGTGGAAACAGAACAATGAAAGGAGTACAATAGTTTTGCTGATTTACCAAGAAATATCAGGACACATATAAATACAGACAAATAATAAATACCAATATTGAGAATCAGATAAAAATAATCGATTTTAAGCAATGAACATACCAATAGCATATCTTCATAGGAAAGGAAAGCATATGACTACTGCAGATATTGACGAAACTACATATAATAGTATAATAATATAATATATAATCATAGTGTAAAAGGGGGCAGGTCAAGACATAAATGCTATATTTTACCCTAACTACCACAAAGTTACATCAAATAAACACCAGAGACAAGTGGATCGGACATTACCCATTGAGCATTAGAATGTTTCAAGGGAAAGATACATTACCAGATCTACATCTGAGAAAAAGCACAAAAGAAAGGGATATCATTCAAAAATCATGCGGGCAGAAGCGAAGAAGAAAATGAGGTAGAAAGGAAGCGAACATACCAGCTAACAGTGAAGACCACTCGAGCTCAAAAATGATTCAAAGGAGGAGGCAGAACTACTAGAATTTTCTTAAACAATGCAGTGGAGAAGGTAGACGAAAGAGTATTGTGTACTCACTAAGGATGAGTAGAGATCGAACAAAATTAGGTATTCTGTATTTTCGTTATTATTGGGCCGTGGGCCATTTTATATGTATGGACCACAATTTATTCAATAAATGGCTCCAAGCAAAAAATTTATTTAAAAAACTTGCATTATAGCGCTAGAAGTACTCATATATAAGCAACACCACATCAAACCTTTGGATTTTGGCTACACTAAAAGACTTTATCTTCAATAAAAAATACTAGTTATACATGAAGAGTCACGAATAAGAAGTTGATGCCACAACAAAAAAACTTATTCCTTTAAAAAAAATTTTATACAGTTCTTCAATTGGTAGTTCCTAATTTCTTAGAGTAGTTAATTCCTAAATAATATTTTTATTACTTTCATAGATTAGGAGTCGATAGCAAAAATGCAAAAAACAAAAAATTGTCAAAAATTTCAAAAGGACACATCAATTTTTTTTTAAAAAAAAATCAATACGGAAAAATCGCTTTGATGAAATAATTTTACTCTGGCACAATACTGAAGTCGTTACTCCATTAAAATTAAAAATCATTGCCTAGCAACAATTGTATCCAAAACTTGTTTTTCTTTTTTTCCTTTATATTGTTGTAGGGGCAACATTTTTCTCGGAAAAAAACTACAGTTATAATATAAAAAATACTTTTTTTAAAAATACTCCCCAAGTAGCGACTTCAATAATAAAAAAAAAACATTTACAACACCTATTTTACTATAATTTTTTTATATAAAAAGAAAATCAATGCCTTCGCAGCAATTTATTAAAAAATTTAAATAAATTGCTGACAAGGCAGAAAAAAAATCTCTCTTTTCCCAAAGAAATATACTTTTTCACTTATGTATATCGGAATTGGTTAATTGATCAGATTAATTCATTTAGTTAGTAAAGATAATTAGATTTATTTTAAGTTTGTTAAAAAGTTTGTTAGGTTTTCATATAGTTAGTTAAACTTGTCAGATCAGTTGGATCTAGAAGTTGTACATATATAAATGTAATGTAGCTGATGTACGAGTAATTGTGATGATAAGGTTTAAATTTTCATCTAAATCTCCCTAGTAAAATCTACTTGGTATTAGATCTCTAAATTGTTAATCAGTTTAATACAATAATCGATGAGCCAGAGAGATGGGAGATGTTGAAGCTTCCACCATTAATGCATCACAAATATTTACAGTTGAAACAATCGATGATGTCGAACGAAAGCAAATCCATCCACTTCATCTTCATTATTCACACTCATGCTAGTGTGCTCATCACTGTACAACTTACAAGGATATAGACTTACTCTTTATGAAGCAGATTCATGTTGATTAACCTTTGAGCAAAGAGTAAGTTCAGGTTTGTGTTGGGGACTTGCAAGAAGAGTGCTTATCAAGAAGAACGGGAAGAGCAATGAATGAAATGCTATGCGTTTGTACTTTCTTGGATCATGAACTCTATATCGACGAAGCTGCTCGGTGGGATTGCTATTGCTACAAATGCAACCGTCGTGTGGACAGATCTAAAAGAGAGATTTGATAAGGTTGATGGATATCAATTGCACAGGGAGATCCGCACGATTCATCAAGGTAATTCGACAATTTCAACATATTTCTTTAAATTATGATTTTTAAGGATGAGTTTGATGCACTGTATTCTTAATCTTTATGCAAATGTGATAAATCTAGAACTTATATTGATCACGTAGCTTGTTTAAGGATATTTGTTTCTTTTAATGCGATTGAATAAAATGTATTATCATGCACGAAGTCATATCCTGATGATAAACCCTCTACATGCTATTGGAATGGTATATTCTATGTTGATGGTTGTTGACACAAAATTTTGGACTTCCATCATATAAAATAATCAATTCGAGCTTCTTCGAATTCTAACGATTTAAGATTATTAGTTTTATAAAATCTTAAGAAAAATACAGAGTTTACACCTTAATTATTTTCCATAGTTTTGTCACTTTTTATAATTTCTAGATAACATATATTTTACATAATTATGTATATAATTAATATGTTTTATGATTTTTCGAATATCATCTCAAGAGTATTTTAATTTTAGTAAGTATTTTATCAAATTAGTTTAGTTTAAATTATGGTTATATTTTTAAATTATTAGTTTATAATTAAGTTAATTATTTTATTTCATTATGATTTAGAAGCTCGTTAATTAATTAATATTAATTAGTCCTATTTAAATTCTAGTCGAATGTTCGAAAATCAATTCTTTCGTTACGCCTTTAATTCATTTGATTAAATTATTAATTATTCTATTACAATTGTAGTCAAACATCTTCAACCTATTTAGAGACCAATGTTTTGGGCCTTTATTTCAGCCAACCCAATTCAATATTTCTTCCGGCCCAATTCTTTCTCAAGCGCCCCAGCCCAAACTTTACACCCTCCAACCCGATCCAAGCTCAATTCTAAACAAATATCCAACATCACCTTAAAAATTCAAAAAAAAAAAAACCATCCCTGCATCTTCATCTTCTTCTCCAGATACCTAACAAATCAAAGACACCCGAATCTCGATCCATTTCAAAACCCAGCAATCGCGAGCCCAGTCCAAAAAATCCGACCCAACAATTTCGTTTTCCCTTCGTCCTGTCACAATTCATCCAAGTGTCAAAATCTGGTGCGTGTAGTCACTTAAAATTTATTAAATATAAATTTATAAAGTTATTATGATTATATTAAATTAATGAATATATTAGTCCAAATAAATATTATGGATTAATATAATTGATTTAATCATTTAAATTCAGATACATATGAATTTAATTAAAGTCTGATCCATAAAGCCCATATGATATTTCACTTAAATATGATTGCCCGAAGGGAGTCCTGTTCCAACAGCAACTCCTCTATTCTAAAACTATAAATAGGGGTCTCATAATTCAGAAAAAGAGAAGAAAGAAATTTCTAAACAAGAAGATAGAGAAAATCCATGGTACAAACGCCATTTAATTCACTACAAAGCTACAAGTTTAAGAATTCAAGCTTTCAAGTTCAAGAACAATCACGATCAAGGCCATCAAATTCAAGAACAAGCTCGAAGCCCTTTAATTCAAAAAACAGTCAAGATCAAGATAATGTTCAAGTTCAAGATCATTAGAGATTCAAGAACAAGCTTTAAAGCCCTTGAATTTATATTTGAAAAGGTGAATTCAGAGTAATCATAGAGATTGTAATACTCACATTTGAAATAATACAATCGATTGTTGCTATAATCTTCCGTTCTTGATTATTATTTTCTCGATGTGAATTTTATTGTCTACAAATTCTGTACGCCCAGTGGGACGATCTCTACCTCTTTTCTCAACTCTTAGAGAATCAAAGAATATTAAAATGTCTTCCACTAATGAAGAACAATTAGCAAGCTTAACTAAAGCAATCGAAGACCTGACAAAGTGCGCACACGAACAAGATGCTAAACTTTCAAAGATAACAAATAAGATGGATAACATGATTGAAAGAAGATCAAGCCAATCACCTTTGAAGCTTTCAAAAATTCAACACAAAGAAGTGTCTTGCTTAAAGCAAACAAAGATTAAAGAGATTCATATCTTGAATGAAGGTTTGATTCCAATTGATCAGTTAAAGAACTTTATCATAGACACAATCGAAGACAAATCTGAGTCTTCATCCAAATTTTATCCCTTATATGTAAACCCATATACACAAAGGGTTGATAACTTGAAAATGTTTGAGGGTTATCAACCTCCCAAGTTTCAACAATTTGATGGCAAAGGAACTCCCAAACAACATATATATCTCACTTTATCGACACTTGTAATGCTGCAGGGACGTATGATGATTATCTTGTTAAAGAGTTTGTTCGATCTCTCAGAGTAAATGGATTTGATTGGTACACAGATCTTGAACCTAATTCTATAGATAGTTGGGAGCGATTAGAGCAATAGTTACTTAATCGTTTTTATAGCAGAAGTCGTGTCATTAGTATGATGGAACTTACAAAGGCTCTTCAAGGTGAAGATGAGTTAGTTGTTGACTTTATCAATCGTCGGAGAAGTCTGAGCGTCAACTACAAAGATCGCCTTAGTGAAATTACTACCAATGAATTGGGGTCTTCACTACATTTTTGAAGGATTAAAGACCAATACATTTGAAGAGTTGGCAACTCGTGCACATTACATGGAATTAAGTATGTATTTAAGAGAAGATCAACAATCTCCTGTCTATGGACCTCATGAAGATGAAGACATAGAAGAACTCCAAAGTGGGGGCAAGTTTGCATCCGCAGATGACTTGGAAGAGTCATTGCATATCTAGACGCTTCTTAATGCATGAGCTTAAACTTCAAGTTACAATTCTCCGTAATGCAGGAGCTTAAACTGCAAGTTACAATGCTCCTTGAAACACGAGCTTAGACTATATATCACTTAAATCTTCAAGTTACAGTTAAATCTTCAAGTTGAAATGCCCCTTGAAACACGATCTTAAACTGTATGTCACTTAAATCTTCATGTTTGAGTTAAATCATCAAGTTGAAATGATTCTTGAAACACGAGCTTAAATTGTATGTCACTTAAATCTTCAAGTTAAGGTTAATACTTCAAGTTGAAATGCTCCTTAAACCCCGAGCTTAAATTTCAAGTTAAAGTTAAATCTTCAAGTTGAAATGCTCCTTGAAACACGAGCTTAAACTGTGTCACTTAAATCTTCAAGTTTTTGAGTTAAATCTTCAAGTTGAATGCTCATTGAAACAAGAGCTTAAACTGTATGTCACTTATTTGTTCAAGTTTGAGTTAAATCTTCAAGTTGAAATACTCCTTGAAACACGAGCTTAAACTGTATGTCACTTACATCTTCAAGGTAGGGTTAAATCTTCAAGTTGAAATGCTCCTAGAAACACGAGCTTCAATTGTGTGTCACTTAATTTTCAAGTTTGAGTTAAATCTTCAAGTTGAAATGCTTCTTAAAACACGAACCTAAACTATATGTCCCTTAACTCTTCAAGTTTGAGTTAAATCATCAGTTGAAATGCTCCTTCAGACACAATCTAAACTGTATATCATAAAGCTCTTTAAATTTGAGCTAAATCTTCAAGTTAAAATGCTCCTCAAGGTACGAGCCTAAATTGCATGTCACTCCTGGCCCATAGGAGTATAAACTATGTACGACACAATGAAAAAGTCATTCACTCCTCCAGAACTACGTTGCGAATTGATCTTCTTCATTGATGTACGTAGGTACTTAGAACCATATTCTAAGTTCAGTTGCATAAGTGTCAAAAAATCAAATGTTCCCACTTGCTCTGTTACATGAGTTAAAGCTATGAGTAAGCTTTCATAAAACTTCAGACTTGCACCAAATGGTGGTGACTCAATGGGGGCAAACCCATATGAATAAAATTGCTTCAACATGAAGTTTTTAAATCTCCAAGTATGCAAGTAGAAGTCTTCAAATTCTTCAAGCCTAGTCTTTGAAAGATAAAATATCTGGAGAAGACTTGAAGAAGGGGGCATTTGTAGTCACTTAAAATTTACTAAATATAAATTTATAAAATTGTTCTGATTATATTAAATTAATGAATATATTAGTCCAAATAAATATTATGCATTAATATAATTGATTCAATTATTTAAATTCAGATAAATATGAATTTAACTAAAGACCGCTCTATAAAGCCCATATGATATTTCACTTAAATCTGATTGTCCGAAGGGAGTCCTGCTCCAACCGCAACTCTTCTATTCTAAAACTTTAAATAGGGGTCTCATAATTCAGTAAAAGAGAAGAAAGAAAATACTAAACAAGAAGCTAGAGAAAATCCGTGGTACAAAAACCATTTAATTCTCTACAAAGATACAATTTTAAGAATTCAAGCATTCAAGTTCAAGAACAATCAAGATCAAGGCCATCGAATTCAAGAAAAAGCTCGAAGCCCTTGAATTCAATTAAAAATTAATATCAAGATAATGTTCAAGTTCTAGTTCATTAGATATTCAAGAACAAGCTTTAAAGCCTTTAATTTATATTTTAAAAGGTGAATTCAGAGAAATCATAGAGATTGTAACACTCATATTTGAAATAATAAAATCGATTGTGTAACAACCCTAAAAATGAATAAGATAAGACATGCTTAATGTGTCAAGAATGCCTACGATTAGACTAGGGTTCACACGGATTGATGCGCGCACACAGCCAGGCCAACTAACTTGGGGAGTTAGTTGAGCTTGAAGAGGTTGGGTCCAACCATATAGGGCTCTCGAATACGAAGATTTACTCGAAGGAGTCTTTACCGGACTTAAAAAGAAGAAATTTTAGGTTTGAAGGATATAGGGGTAAAATGGTCTTTTCCTTGATAAGGGTAGTATCTTAATTACCCTAAATATGTAATTATTTAATTAATTAATTAATTAATAAAATATAGGGGTAATTTGGGGAGAGAGGGTCGAAATTGAGCCCTTGAAGTGAAGTCTTGCTCCACCCGAGTTTGAACCTAGGTGGGAGCAATGATTTAATGTGATTTTTTTAATTGGTGAATTAATTTAATAAATTAATAAATTAACGGATGATTTAAAAATAAAAAATAAGATATTAGTATTAATTATTATTTATTTATTAATTAATGTATATTTATGACTAAGTCTCCTAGTTGGCTAAGTCTAAAGTACTTCACCTCCTTTAACTCTCTCTCACACTCATCTCTCTCACGTTTTCTCCACTCTTTTCACGATTTCTCACTGCCTAAACGACTACAAGAACAGAAAAATTGCTAGAGTTCTTCACACTTGAAGAACTCACACTAAAATATAAGAAAACAAGCTAAGTGAACACGTTAGTTAAAGAGAGGGTTTTTCCGTCGAAATTTTGTGTTGAAAACTCGGATTGGATTTTAGTTTAGGAGAGGGTTAGGGGCAGAAACTTCAAGGTTTGAACGTCAAAATAAGATATGGATTTTGTTCTATCTTGGTCCCTTTCCCAAGAGACCCCTTAAGGTTCATATTATTTTTTTGAAAACTAGGATTGTTTTCCCTTTAGCATGCCCCTATCAGTAGCTCCCAATGAATCGTAGGTTGTGTATGATTGCTAGTAGATTTAGGTGTATGCTATGTTTTTGTGATGAATATGATTACGTTGTATTGGTGCCATTTTGGCAAGTATTATGTTATTTCTATATTAAACTATTTCTTTCATTTGATGTTCTTAATATTAGAGGATTGATGGTGAACAAATTATTATTATATTCGAAATAATGAGTTAGAATGTTAAGTAACAAAAAGTTCAAATTTTCCACTAAAATTAACAAAGATGAAGTAACAATGACGTATGTAGGCTTGTGTGCGACCTCTGAGAGGTCAATGACGCCGGTCTCGTCTGGGGTCTAGATTACGATCTTGAAAGATTGTTTCTATAATCTTCCATTCTTAACTATTTTTTTCTCGATGCGAATTTTACTGTCTACAGTACGTTCTTCATCGTTTCTCTGATAATCAGACATCTCTTCTCTAGTTTCCGTTGAAAATTGCACAAGTTTGGTACAATTGATAGTTGTCCACCTTATCATTTTGAAGGTATTCGAATTCGAATTCGAAATTCCCCCTCTCGATTTCCCTCCTTTTTCAATTCCAATTCTCCCTCTTATAAATACCTATATCTTTTACTGTTTTGGGGGGATTTTTTTGGGGGAAGCTATTTGAAACAGAAAGAATTTTCATCAAAGAAAATAGACGTAGAGATAGAAAATCTCCAAAATAGATACGGAAAACATATATTAAGAGCTCACGAGGTTAGTGATTTTCTCATTTAAATTCGTCGTCGTTTTCAGAATTCGGTGAGGCTCCGTTTGGTGTGAAGTCGTTGCATATTCTCTATGCTTCCTCCATATCGCTGCCCAAAAGATGGTAACACGTCTTTCTTGATAGAAATTTTTTTTCTTTCTCTTTTCCATTTTGAGTTGATATTTTCAGTAGTGGGAATCTATTATTGATGTTCGTTTGTCTATTTAACGTTAGTTCGATGGTGATTAGTAGGAAGAGTGTGTTCCTATTTATTTCATTAATCAGTATATTATCCGGTTAGTGTTTGGAAGTCCGCTGGTTTTATCTTTATGTTATTCTGCTATTCATCCTTTTTAGCATGTTTTCTCAAATATAGTTGAATTTTTACTGTTATTTAATATCCAGCATCTTATCCTTTCATTCTTTCACCGAGTTGAACGAATGAACTGACATGTCGAGATTTGGAATTTTCCTGTGGAGTTTGTAAGCGTTTGAACTTCGTGTTCGCATTTTCGATTCGTCTAAATTATGTTTGTGGTTCCAAGATGATTCTATGTTTGGTTTTCTATTGGAAATATGTTACAATATTGTGCTAAAATCATATGGTGTTGTTTGTTGCCTAGAATTTTCTTCTCTACCTGGAGTTGTGGAATATTCTAAAAAAGGGAGATAAAGGAAAAATGTCTCTCATTGTTTTCATGCCTAACTTTAGCAAGAAATAGTGGCCCATCTTGATATTTTTTGCTACTTCTTTACTCCAATTTAAGATGTTTAATATTATTCTAAACATAGATACATTGTTACCTTTGCTTAGTTTTATGTTTTATCTTAATCCGAATGACGTAAACTTTCCATCTGATCACTGTTTATTTTCACTATTAGCAATCGCTACCGTTGGTTATCTTACTTTATCATGAGGAGATTGGTTTAGTTTTAAGAGGATATGCTTTGAATGTTGCATGTTTTCCTTGGTCATTTTTAGCATAACATGGGTATAGCAAATCAAACACATGCATTTTGGTCTTATTTTATTTTAATTTGTCTTGGCTGTATTATAAAGATTTAAAGCATGCTATATCATTAATTGTTATCTTGTTTTAATCTCTTCTATTTTTGAATCGGCTTCTCTCGAGTTTTTGGATACTCTTTTCCTAGCATTCCGTCAATTCCCTTCATTGAGTCAGCAAACCTGAAGTTGAGATACAGGTTTCCAAAGGTCCAATACGAAGCTGGAAATTAACTTATTAAGTTTCCAAAATCCTGAAAAAGGGTTGTATACACTGATATTCAGATCTGAAATGTCAAAAGTATGAGGGATACATGTCGGGAGACAAAATACAACTGGAAAACATGTATACGGGAAAAATGCAAAAATACGAACATAGAATATAGCCCATATACACCAATATACATTCAGCGTATCCAAATTCTCAAAGGTCAAAAATGGGCTCAAAAGCCTAAAAATAAATTTGGAAAAATTTACTTATGTAAACAACTTTACTTATCTTATTATCTGTTTTTCCCTTTTTTTAAAAAAATATTACATAAGTCCCTTATTCCTCTCAATAATTGAAATTTTCAGATACAAAAATTCAATAGTCAAACCCATTCCTACTTCATTTTTTTCTCTCCCTAAAATCACTCCACATAGTTAGCCGTTACAAATGTCAAATCAATTTGATTTTCAAAAGAATTCTTTTCCTAGTCGATCAATTTCAAAATAGGTAGGAATTGCCTTCTCTATTATTGTTTTTTCTCTCCCTAAATTCTTAGTTTATGAAATCTGTACACATGAAGACAACCAACCACAAAAGATATTAGATTTTATATGTATTTTTTTCTGGATTAAATTGCATAGGTTAATATGTTATTAATTTTTTGATGAAGGATGTTGCTAGTAAATCTATGTACTGCACGATTAAATTTTTCGGCAAAATCCAATATTGAAAATCAAGAAAGTACCTTTAAGTTTGATTCACAATGAACATCACCAATACAATTAGTTTTTGTCATAATGACCAAAACATTGATTGTATCTGCTGTTGAGGTTGATGATCAGATCCATGACTGCAGAGGTATGTATCTGATATATTATGATTTAATAGTGTTTATAGTTCATTATATATTAAATAAATTATATATTTCATACATATTTTTCTTGAATATAATTAAATGTATCATTAACATATTTGTTAACACTTGTTTGTTCTTAAACTTCAAATGCAGATTGATGATACTGTCAAGAATCAGAAATAGTGGATGTTTCAGAATTCTAACCGAAAGATGAGATTATTCATGGTACTACCAAAAATCAACACTAAATAGAGATTTTTTCAGAAATCCAACTCATATATGAAAATATTCATGTTACACCAGAAGTAAGTGCACATAAGATTGTATTAGTATGATCATATAATTTAGTATTATGATACATTATCAGATGTTTGATACATCATAATTTGTTTATACATGATGCATTATCAATTTAATGTATCCTGACTTATACTACATGCTGCTTCTTTAGGATGATGAACAAGATCAAGGCCCTCAAGATCTTAATGAAGCAACAACGAACGACGACATATAAATAGTATAGATCATGCATTAATTTATTAGGCATGATACTTTATTCGAATTTATACTAAATATATCTCATATTCATTTTTTTGTATATGGTACATAGCTACGTCGAATATGGACATGTTTTATAAATACTAATTTATACTACATGTATCAATTACACGGCAAACAATTTATGAGCAACAATTAATTGTTTAATGTATCCCGTAATAACACAGTACATATCAGTTGAAAGAAGATACATAAATAGTGATGTATCATGCACTAGTTTTTTAGATATGATACGTGAACTAAAATTTATACGAAATGTATCAATTGCATAACAAGTATTACATAATAATGTCTCAATCTCAAATCTAAAATCTTATGACTTATAAGAAACAATTTCTTATTTGATGTATCTAGTATAAATACAATATTTATCAAGAAAACTATATTATATTAGTACTAAGAATTATTGTATAAATTGTCGTACATATTTGTCTTATATCAACTAGTACAAAATTTGAATAAAATTAAGTATAAAATTCATTAATGCATAAGCACGTAATAGTAATTCTTCTCATTAGTGTTAGTCAATTGTTGAATCATTTTAACACCTAACCAATGTAATGTAATATATAACTTGATTGTTGATTCAATTATATATTTACTTGATAATTTTTTCTAGTTAGTTGTGCATTGAATTATGTTAATACATTGAATAATTAGTTGTATTTAGTCTTGATTCATTCGTTTATCTAATTGATAAATTAGTCTTACTTGTACATTTATAGATTCACTTGATTTTATTTTACGTACTATTTTTGCAACCTTATTTTATCATATACATTTTCAACTATATAATGATACATTATATAAAAATGTATCTGAACCATATCGAATGGAACCATCTTCACAAACACGTTCTCTGGCACATTATTATCAGATAGCTAATGATACATTATTTAAAAAAAAAGGTATATGAAACACAATGTGTTACAAAAAATGAATACAAGGTCGAAAATTTCACCAGCTATTAGTAAATTGTAATGTTTTGTCAAAGTAAAAGTTGGAAAAACAATAACTAAAAATCGATAATCTCAAAAAAATTTATCTGAAACATAACAGTAGTCCCAAAAAAGTGTTTGTCAATCTCCATTCGGAAAGAATGTACAATTTCTTAAGCCAAACGATGTATCGTCATCCACCTATATATACTGAATAAATAAATTTAGAAGATGGAACACTTGTACACATTAAAAAGTGAGAGATGCATCACATATCAATTCATTCAATTTAAGATACTGAAAAACCTAATGTTATTTAACTCTAGATACATGATAATTTATAGATTGATATATATAAAGAATTTCATTTATTGATAAATAAAAATTCACATGTATCTGATACTTTATAGTTATAACACACTGACTCACATCTTTAGAAATTCATTGCATATACAAGTAAAAATAAATCAAGTTTCAATCAGCAATGTATCACGATCTATATGTGCATATACCAATTCAAAATTTTAAAAAAGAAATTCACATGTATTTGATATTTTATATTAAAAGTATAGTAACTCGCAGATCTTCAAATCCATAACGTCTACTTCAAAGTTTTAATGTATCAATTCTATTAGTAATTTATCATGACTTATCAATCATATATAAATTCATGAATGAAAAACAATGATTAAAGCACATGAATATGTGTTTCATACCTTTTCTATTAAACATTTAACTTGAAAATTGAAGTTATGGCAAATAATAACTATTTCTACCCAAGCTAAGTGTAAATTAACAACTTTCAGTTTCTTTGATATTTGGGATCTGCCATTACAAAATGGTAAGTAACCACCTGTACAAAAATAACGATACCAAGAAAATTGGCAAAGAAACCCAACCGGATCGTCCATTGTGAGATTCGTGTAGAATTCAAAGAACTCAAAATCTACGATCTTCGACTTTTTCTTCCTTGAAGAGTGTTAATCAAAAACCAAAATATTCATTATGTATCTTATCAAATTTTCAACAAAAAATTTGAATCCTACTCGAAAGTTTCTTAGTTCAAATATGGACAAAGATGAACATGGATTATGAATTTTAAATTGATTTATTATTTTAGGATATACGTTTCTTTGATTGATACAATAAAAAGCAATTGAATAGCATAAATTATGGGATATTAATTAGATTTTCTATTTTATTTTGCAACATCTATATATATAAAGTATCACAATTAATGTATCTACACAACCAATTATGTATCCGGATGTCTAATATTTAAGAGATTTTCATAAAATAGAAAAAAGTAGGGATAGGATGTAATATAAGTTTTACACCATGGAATTTATGTAAGTTATACAATAAATTCCCAGCAATTCTTTTTGAATTTATGGGCCTGGGCCTATTTTTGCAATCTTAGATCAGGACAAGCTACAAGACTTGGGCAAGACGCCCATCAAATTTGGAATTTGGGCAAAAGGCCCAAATTTATTACTCTCTCCCTTTTCCTCTTATTCATTCGTGATTATGTTGACTAACATGATATTTATAGTTTGGTTTTAACTTAATTAATTACCAAAAGATAGTCATGTTATCCATTATGTTCAAATTTAAATGTTTTTTTATTTATTTATTATTTAGTTCTATTTTATTTTAATTATCTTGCAAAATATAAATTAATCACTTTAAAAATTCCCTTTAAGTTTATTTTCCCTTTAAATCAAATTTAGTTTTATTTCTTAATAAGAACCTTAAAAGTTGATTGAAAAGTCGTTTTAGTCAAATCGACGGTCAACTGCAAGATAGCGGACATCCGAGAGCCTAAAACCTTTTCGAAATGTACATTGAGCTTCGAACTATATTTATTTCAAATTAATTTTTATCTGTTTAAATTATTTAGAAAAATTATGTTTTATTTTCTTGATTTTTATCAAAAAATTAAGTGGCGACTTTATTTAGTTGAAAAATCGATTTCTCTTAAATCATAAGTTTGATCGATTTTCCCAATGCAACTCATTTTTTTATTTTGTTTTTTTCGAGTAAAACAATGGCAGACGGTCAATGTATGACTTCAAGTTCACATATAGTGGGGGCATTTTAGATATGCAGGGGAACGAATTCTAGATCCAACTACATTATATGTAGGGAAAGGGAATTCTCAGAGGAAATTTAGGATAAAAAGAAGAATTTGGATAAAATATGTGATCATTGTAAATTGTAAGGCCACATTAAGGACAACTGTTTCAGGTTTGTTGGACACTTTGTTGACTGGAAGTTCAAAAAGAAGTCAGAACCACCAGAAAATTTAGTTCAGAAAAATAAGCAACACGTCATGGCAAATCATGCAAATGCTATCAGATATGATAATTATGATGATGCATTTGGCCCTTTTGTCACAGGCTTAGATTCTTTCTGAAGATCCGTGTGACATTTGACAACTTACTCACGAATCTTTCACGATTTTGTAAGCTCAAATAAGACTTTAAAACTAATATCGCTAAGAGAATGAAAGGAAGACTTAGAAAGATTTGAGAACTTTGGAAGAAGGCTTTCATTATTTGGTAGATTGCTTATAACTTGTTGGATTGCTTGTTTCAAGCTTGGATAAATTTACAAATGAGTGCCCCATCTATTTATACTACAACCTAGGGGATAAAGTGTAAAATAATATTTACTTTATAAGTCCTCCTAATAATTACACTTTGGTCCCTCTCTAGAACTTTCTACATGTTATAGGATACTCCGAAGCTTTCTAAGACATCTTCTAATTTATTCTAGAGCCTTCCAAGGAAAGCCAGAAGGAATTCTCGAGTCTTCTTGAAATTTCTAAGGGCCTCTAGAGTTTTATATAAATTTTTCCAAAACTCTAGACTCTTCCGCCTCTATCCAGATGCAAAATCTTACTATGAATTGGCGGGACATGACACTCTCCCCCACATACTGATGCAACGACTGCATCACATCGTCGCTGCATCAGAAGACGAGTCTTGTTTCTCGTATGTACGACCAACAGTCCATTGACTTGGTCAATGCCTTCGCACAATTCCTTTAATTACTTCTTTATTCTTCTAACTCTACCCAACGATTTACCTCCTTCCTGTGAGGCAAGGCCTCGGTGGCTTTTTTGACATCACAACATTGTTCCCTCTTGGAACCTTCTTCGTGTTAGTGGAAAGGACTTCTTAGCGCCATTGTGTTCTTTCAAAGTTGTAATAATGGCTACAAATGTCGAATTCTCCTTATTAGGATTTTTCTTAAGTTGCATGGTCGTTAATCAAAATGGCCTTTCTGTCTTTGGTGCCTTAACCATGGGAACCATAAAAGTTCGTCCTTTCTCCATGACCAAAATTCGCCGAGGTAAGGATCGATCACAGCGTGGCACTACTGGAAGAAATCTTGCCCAAGTATTATATCAAAGAGGTGTAAATGAACTATAGTGAAATTGGTCTTACCTTGCCATACGCCGAGCGTGAATCTTACTCCATGTGTGACTCTGCTAACAGGAGTCAATGGTGCATTGACCATCTTGAGTTGGGCGTTACTTAGACTTCACCGTGTCGACCATATCACGAGTGATTTTTTCATTAATCGTGATGTCGACATACTGCGTGCCATATTCTTTTGGATTCCTTGATGCTTTGCGATTGCTCCGCATAGTCCTACAAAGCCCAACTGCGTCATCTCCGCGCCTTTTTCTTTCTCTTGTGCTTCCTTGTCTTTTTGCTCTCGCAGGATAGCACTAAGGCTCTTCAGTTCAGCGCACCTTTTATAGCAATGCGACCCACCGCATATGTAGCAACCACCTCTTTTGGTAACCTCTGTCTTTCTGTCCATGTCACCATGACGTCAAGACATCTAGCCATCGGACTTAGAGGTATCATACTTCTTAGAATGTGGCCACTGCTCTTCGACTTTGGCACAATCTCCCCCACCATGATTATGACTACCTCTTTTCTCCTCTCCTCTAGTTCGGTCGGCCTTCTCGTTGTTGAAGTCTGTCAAAACTTCGGCCTGCATGATGGCTTCATAAATAGTACTGACCTTTCGGCGTAGCAACTCCATCCTGGACCAATTCTGCAATCCATCCATGAAGTGGAACAACATATCTTCATTTATAAGGTTGGGAATCTGAAGCGTGATGATGGTGAACTCCTGCACATATGCGTGTATGCTTCCCGTATGCTTAAGTTCCCTAAACTTGTGCTTCGCCTCATATATGACATTGTTAGAGAGGAAGGTTTTCTTGCACTCCTCACGGAATCGCTCCCAAGTGTTGATGGTGCAACGTCCATTCCCTAATTTAAAATCTTTACGCATCCACCAGAACATGGCCATCTCCGAAAGATATAACACAACGGTATTGATCTGGTTTTCGTCTCTCTTCACTCAGTTACACTTTAAGTAATACTCAAAGTGCTACAGGATTGGGTGTCTTGGGATCCTAGAATCTGGCCTCTCTATCATGGTCGGGTGATGTAGATCCTCCAGCCTCTGTGCCTTCCTTGAGCGTCATAACTTCGTCCTTCAAAGTTTCAATAGTGCTTAATTCTTCCATGAACCGACACTCAAAGGAAGTGATGGCCTCCTTCATCTCGAACTCGTCCCACTGGCGACCCTCCAACTCCTTATGGATGTTTTTGATCTCCTCAAGGGTGAATTCCTCAAGGTTCTTGAACTTGCTATCGCCCACATTCATACGCCGGCCTAATATCTCCACGGCCTGTCTCGCCACTTCCATCCTTGCAACCCATTCTTCTCCAGTGGAGACGTAGCTTTATGCATGTTCTAGGATATTCCAAAACTTTCTAAGACATATTTCTAAGGTATTCTAGAGTCTTCAAAGGAACGACCTAAGGAATTCTAGAGTCTTCTTGGAATATCTAATGGTTTTTAGAGTTTTCTATAAACTTCTCCAAAAGTCTAGACTCTTCTGCCCCTATCTGGATGCAAAATCTTAATGAGAATTAGCGGGACATGACACTTTGCTCCAAAAAAAGAACATGTATCACAAGTATAAACACATGCTGGACAAGGAGGAAGTGGGATCAAGCTCCAAAGGTACAATGGATATGGAAAACATTGCAGGTATAATTTTGAAACCTAAAGCATTATCAAAGACAACTAGAGAAATAGAGAAAGGAGATAGATGGATAATAGATTTAGGTGCTAAATGCCATGTAATATCTAAGCGCAATATATTGATATATGCATCTAGTTGTCTAGGCAGGAAGGTGCATTTACCTAATGGTGAATCTACTTCATTGTCTTACGTTAGTAAATGTGAGACTATTGATTGAAATGTGTTGAATAATGTTTTGGTGGTACCTGCATTCAAGTATGATCTTATTTTAGTATCACAGATTAAAAGAAAATAGAAATGCTCAGTTAACTTCTTTCGTCTATTTTTTGTTCTTCAGGACCTCTCTAATGAGAAATTAAAGTAAAGGGGATTTGTAAGGAGATTGATGGACTCTATTACATGTTCAGAAACCATGTGGAGAAGGAATGAATGATGAGATGGTATCCCTCACACAAAACTCATATGCATACAAGCTCCTTTGGCACTATAGGCTAGGACACCATTCAATAAAGGTCTTGAAATATATAACTCTAGGAAAAGAGAATATAGAAATTATTGCATGTAATAAATGTTCAATATGTCCCCTTTCAAAGCAAACCAGATGGACTTTTCACACAAGTGTATCTAGAGCTATTGAGGTTTTTGACTTGCTTTACTTAGATTTTTGGGGACCCTATAGGACTGCTACTCATAATGGCTGTAGATTTTGCTTGACAATTGTTGATGATATTCAAGAATGACCTTGTTGTATCTATTGAGGATGAAGAGTTATGTCTCCAAGTTCTAAAGTCTTTTTTTTCTTTAGTTCAAACTCAGTTTAACAAGCATTTCGAAAGGATACGATCAGAAAATGGCACAAAGTTCTTTAATACTGAATGCAATACTTTATTTAAGTCTCTTGGTATTATTAATGAAAGTAGTTTTCCTCATACTCCATAACAGAATGGAGTGGTGGAGATAAACCACAAGCACATACTCGAGGTACCAATGGTACTAAGATTTCAAAGTGATATTCCTATCAGATTTGGGGGAGAGTTTATATTAGTTGTTGTTTATCTGATTAAAAGATTACCTACTGATGTTTTTAAGGGACAAACTTCTTTTCAATGGCCATAAGGCAAATATTGATCATCTTAGGACAATAGTATGTCTATGATATGCAACTAGAATGGTTAAGCCTAATTAGTTCACTCCTAGAGCTGACGCATGTGTTATAATGGGATATTCAGCAACTCCAAAGGGTTATCGTATGTACAGTATGTCTCAGTAAAAGCTCTTGGTAAACATAGATGTAGTTTTGAAGTAGTATGTGTTTCCCTTTTATTAGATGACCAACAAACAACCATCCCATTATTGATTATGAACTTGATAAGACACATATGCCCATCGAAGACAATTTAGTAGATTCGAATGTTGAATCTTCTGAGCATGATTATTCTTATGTGGAAGATATTACCCCGACCAGATGTATTCAATGCTTTTCTATAGGGTGATTTCTCTTAGGAGGTATATATGGAACTGCCTAAGAGATTTTGTGATCAGGGGAAGAATAAACATTGTAAACTTGTTAAGTCACTCTATGGACTTAAACAATCATCAAGACAATGGAATGTCAAGTGGATAGAGGCTTTCTTTAATTAAGGCTATACACAGAGTCACCTAGATTATTCATTGTTTACTAAATGGAGTGGATCTAGCTTGGTAATAAACTTTGTATGTTTTGATGATCTGTTGATTAGAAGAAATCATATTGAGTAAATCGAAGAAACTAAGTCAGTTTATGAAACAACCAAAAATGTCACACTAGATTATTGCTATAAGGGTGAGCAAATACATTAAACTGGAACCAGGGAAGGGACTGTTGATGAGCGTAGATCACATACCTCACTTAACAGGCTATTGTGATGCAGATTGGGTTGTTTTTACAAATACAAGAAAATTAGTTACTTGTTTTGTATTTGAAGTTTGGTGATTCTCTCTTTACTGGAAATCCAAAAAGCGGAATACTGTCCATAGGAGTTCTGCAGAGGCTGAGTATAGGAGTTTGTCTAGTTTAACATCTGAAGTAGTATGGATTGCTGATTTGTTCATGGAACTGAATGTCAAACTGATTAAACCATCTTCTGTTTTTTGTGATATCAAGGTTGCTATATAAATTGGTGCAAACCTAGCGTTTGATGAACGTACATATAGAGATTGAATGTCATTTCATTTGAGAAACGATTCAGAAAGGACTCAAGACAACCTACATCAACACTAAAGACTAACAAGCTTATTTGCTTACTAAGGTTTTGGAAAGGACACAACATAAATTCTTACTATATAAGCTTGGAGTAATGAACGTTTTCAGTACATCCATCTTGAGGAGGATTATTGGAATTTATTAATTGATCAGTGGATTAATTTAATTAGTTAGTCAAGATAGTTAGCTTTATTTTAAGTTAGTTAAAAAGTTTGTTAGGTTGTCAGATAGTTGTTAAAGTTTTCAGTGATCAGTTGGTTCCATAAGTTGTATATGCATACATGCAATGTAGCTGACGTACAATTAATTGTGATGAATGGTAAAGTTTCAATTTACATCTAAATCTCTCTTTAAATCTGCAAATGTATGATGACCTTTTTCTAGTTGTTTCATTTGTTGCTAGCTTCTTCGTGCTTTTGACATTATCATGTCTCTAATGAAATTTCCGCTGCCTTCTCTGCGACTTTAAAATAAATTTTTAGCAAATTTTTTTTAGCTAAAATGGTTATCTGGGGAGCATTTACAAGAAAAATAATTTCTTAATTAAAACACTTTAGGACAATGATTTTTATTTTTAACAGAGTAATGGCGTCATTATTTAGACTTCGGAGTCGTTTATATTGTAGGTATTTCTTTTTTTTTTTATTACTGTAAGGGAGTTTGTTGACCCTGATAAGGTCAATGAAGATTATAAGGTTAGTTGTAAAACTTTTAAAAATAGTTCTATGAGTGTTACAAGGAAATTTATAGTTTAGGGTTGTGTTAAGTAAAAGATATTTGAAAATTCCTACATAATGCAAGGAAGATCTTGGTTAATAATATGAATCATTGGCCTTGATGGATTGGAAAGTGTATCCATTAATGGTACCATAGAATCCATTTATGGTCCATATTTTGGTTACCTGAGTTGTGGATGTACGAGGGAAAAGGCATAGATTTCCTCTTTAACTTGTCCTGAAAAGACAGTTACACTATTAAACTATCATGGTGACCAATTACCCACCCTAACTATTCAAAAGTGACCTATAACATTTTTGTTATTTTTATGTACTTTTGAAGGTCTGGACGGACCCTCATGGGCTTCAAGGGGTTCAGCCGAACTCCCTCGGCAAAAATATTTGGGTCATATATAGGGTAAGTTTTCTGTATTTATGTAGATATATATATTTTGAAACCCTTAATGACAAAGAGAAACTGATAGCTCCCCTTGAAATTATGTTTCATGATGAGTGTTCAAATCCCTTTCTTAGTGTTTTTTTTATTTCTTAGTTTCAGTTGTTTCACTTTTTTAGTGTTTTATTTTATGAAACTTTATTTTTTGTTTTAAACCCCAAAAAGATTAGGGGTCCGCAACTTAAAACTATGTACAACTAGTTCTTCGAAATTTAGATTTGTTGGATTATATACATGTTTATACTTTTGTTTTACGAACCTGCTAAATGAGAATCTTAAATCCGCCACTACTTGAAGGTTATGAAACCTAGTACCCAATGAATGCAACATGTTGATAACCGTCTCGATGAAATCTACTTAGCCAGCTTGCAGAAGTTTTTGTATTATGCTTTGCAAAAAAAAAGAGAAGAATATGAAATAGGATGTCCATTTGTCAAATGTTAATACAACTTTAGGAACTCGTCAATTAATTGAGACACATTTTCTAGTATATGGAATACTTCATAATTATACTTTTTGGTATCAATATGGAGAACGTATTGGTAAGCTATTATTAGAATCATAGTCAAAAGATGAAGATGAAGAACACAATGGTTAGGCAGTAGAAGGATGTGGCAGTGAAGATGAAGTAAAAGAGCATGAGAGATTTGTATCCAAATCTTGATGGAGGAATTACACATACTGATTGTGATGACTTACTTTAGGAGGAACCAAATGTTGAATTGTATTTACAGCCTGTCGATGGATTGAGTTGTCATTATACCAGAATTCAAAAGCTTCAAAGCTTTCCTCTTTGATAAAATGGCTACATATTAAAAGTATGGGTCGTTGGAGTAATGCATCAATTACAATGCTATTTAAACTGTATGAAAGAGGAGTTTCTTCTTGATGTGACCAATTTTCATAAATCATATTATGAGGCAAAGAATATAATTCAAGAACACGGGCTTTCATACAAAAAGATTTATGCGTCTACTGATAATTGCATCTTATACAGAAAGGAGGATAGCTTACTTGATTCTTGTAAAGTCTGAGGTGCGTTATGATGGAAAATAAATGCATATTGTAAATAAACAAGAAATATAATAGGTAAAAAATTTCATCAACTAATTTACACTATTTTTCTTTAAAGCCTAGACTTCATAAATTGTTTATGTCTACAAAAACATATACTTTAATGACATGGCATTAGGATAGAAGATTGATGATGGAGTAATCAGGCATCTGACTGATTCAATAGCATGGAATTTATTTGATGAACTTCATCCTTCATTTGAGTTTGAGCCTTTAAATGTTCGAATCAAACTTCATGGCGATGGATTTCAACCATTTCTGAATGCAAAAACCTCAAACGACATTTGACATGTGGTTCTTATTCCTTATAATTTACCACCTTGGTTGTGTATGAAGCAAGAAAATTTTATTTTATCAATGCTTATTTCGTATCCAAAAGGTCTAGGAGATGCAATTGATACATATCTTCAACCTTTAATAGAGGAATTGAAAGAGTTGTGGGAAGTTGGTATTGACACCTATGATGCATCAACTAAATAAAATTTTAAGTTTCACGCTTCTTTATTATGGACCATCAATGACTTTCAAGCATATGGAAAAATTAATAGTATAAAGTACAGAAGGAAAATTGGCATGTCCATGCTGCAATAAAGACAATGCCTTAATTCAATAGGCTAATGTTAAGAAGCATTATTTTATAGGTTATCGACGTTACCTTTCTCAGAATCACAAATGTAGAAGTGCGAAGGACTCATTTTATGGTACAACAGAGAAAATGTCCCCACCAAAAGTGAGTTCCGGTAATGAGATACTTCATCAAGTGCAAGATCTTGAAGGATTGCAATTCTCAAAGGATCCTAAGATAAGAAAGAAGATATCACATGAAAATTGAATGAATAATTGAAAAAAAAAACACTATTTATTGAACTTCCATATTGGAAGTGTCTCTTGTTGCTACATAATTTGAAAGTTATGTATACTGAAAAAATATATGTGATAATATTATGGATAAATATGAATGTCAAAGGAAAGACCAAGTACTCAATTGAAACTCGGTTAGACTTGCAAGAAATGAACATTAGGTAGGAATTGCACCCCATCCAAAAGGGGAGAAATTTGACTTTCCAACAGCAGGCTACACATATTCTCCTGAAGATAAGCACAAATTTGTGCCTTTTCTTAAAGAATCTAAAAGTTTCTGATGAATTAAACTTAATATTTCTCAATGTGTGAATATAAATGATCACAAGATATCTTGATTGAAAAGTCATGATTATCATATCATCTTGCAACATCTACTCCCTCTTGCACTTCGTGGTATGTTGTCTAAAGAAGTGTTTGAACCGCTGATTAAATAATTTATATTTTTAGTCTTTTTGGATCAAAAGAGTTGAGAATTGATAACTTGGAACATATTGCAGCGCAAATACCCATAACAGTTTACAAGTTAGAAAATGTCTCCCCTCTTTCATTTTTTGATGTCATGATGAACTTAACTATTCATTTAGCTACTGAAGCTTAGATTTCTGGACCGACTCATTATCAGTGAATGTATCCTACTGAATGATGGATGCACTGTTGCAACATTGCAGCCAGCTAAGCTGCTAATTTTTATGCTATCTCTGTTTCCAAATTTCTGCACTGTTGAAAAATTGTAGCCAACTACTCAATTTTGTTATGCTAGTTGTGTTTTAAATTTTCAAGACTCCTTCAACATTGCAGCCAGTTTCTCAATTTTTTATCCTCTCTGTTTTAATACTTTTGCACTGCTAAAAAACTACAGCTAGATGTTCATTGGCCACGTTACTATACTCCTTCTTGTAGGATCTTGACATGTACAGAAAACAGTTACTCAATTTCACTCGAATACTTGCAAATTTCTATTTTTTGTGGCTTTTCAATATCAGAAAAAACACAAATAATAGTAAAAAAGAAAAATGTTATTTAAGATGTCATACTAAATATAACCTTGCCTAGACTATTATTCGCCATGAACTCATAGACTAGGAATTTTTCTGCTCCATTTATGCAGTATCCCGACATCTTGGTTAAGTTACGATGTTGTACATTTGGTATTAATTTGACTTCATTATCGAACTCAGTATGTCCATGGCGTCAAGTCATGTCTTGCTTCCTCCCTGTTATTTCTACTCCATTCTCTAATACACCCTACAAATTATGTATCATTTGGCTATTAATTTTGTTGTCTTAGTTATTGTAGATATGCATTTTTATGCTTTGTTGAAAAGAAATTATAACCTTATAAACATTGCTAAAGTCATCACGCCCGATATTTTTAGCTATACACATTTTCTTATAAGATAGGTCATGATGGTTTAGCAATGTTTATAAGGTTATTTTTCTTTTCAACGAGCATGAAAATGCATATTTACAGTAACTCAGACAACATAATTAATACCCAAATGAAACATAATATTCGTAGGGCGTACTAGAGAATGGAGTAGAAATAGCAGTGAAGAAGAAAGACATGACTTCACGCCAAGAATTTACTGAGTTCGAGAATGAAGTCAAGTTAATAGCAAAGCTACAACATCGTAACCTAACCAAGTTGTTCGGATACTGCATTAATGGAGCAGAAAAATTCCTAGTCTATGAGTTCAGGTCGAATATTAGCCTACACAAGGTCATATTTGGTATGAAATCTTATATAACATTCATCCTTTTTACTATTGTCCGCGTTGTTTTGATATTGAAAAGAAAGAAATTTTGGAGTATTCGACTGAAATTGAGTTAATATTTTTTGTTCTTGTCCAGATCCTACAGGAAGGGGTACAGTAACATGGCCAATATATAATGTAAAACTGAGAATTGGCTGCAATTTTTCAGCATTGCAGAAATTTGAAACAAGAGCTAGCTTAAAAAACTGAGCAGTTAACTGCAATATTGTAGTAGTGCAGAAATTTTAATGCATCTTTGCAGAAAATAAAATACAGAGCCAGCATAAAAAAATTGTATGGTTGAAAAATGTTTTACAGCCGTGGCACCTTAGCTCGTCTCCTCACCTAACCAATTTATTTAAACAATTTAAGAGTTCACATTTAACTCCAACTATTCTTTTAACATTCACTAATTTGCATACAACTATAGACAACATTTCTCAAAAAACTCAATTTCCTCTATAAATATAAACGAATTTTGCTCGTCTTCTGAAAATACCACTTTCAACAAGAAAACTCTCAATAAAAAAATGTCTACAGACTATTGAATAGATGGTAGGAAAAATAATGTTGTCTACTAAGATGTTGTCATACAGAAGTGTAACACCACGTGAGTAAACTTCCACGACGGTGGGGTATATATATTAATAAATCAGAGTATTTTTGGTTACAGAGAATAAATTAGGCTCCACAAACCTAACAATTCTCCCTCTTGGACACAGATTCAGTCATCCAAAAAATACATTCTCAAAAAAAAAATCTCTTCATCATCAACATCTTTACCGCACCGGAACATCTGTAGCAACAACTATAGAAGACCAACCGAGGTTTTGCATAACCCAAGTTTCCCAACATCAACACATTTTGTCAACATGTCTGTCCGGTTCTTCGCACCCTCTATCTTCTCCAAGCACATATCACCATCCTCCACTGCCCTGCGAGTGAAATGGTATCGCCTTAAGATGTGCTTTGTCTTCGAATAATAGACTTGATTTTTAACCAACTGTATGGCATTCTGGCTATCTGAGTAAAGAATCTTCTCGCTCTACTTCTTGCCCAATTCCTCAAGATAATCTACAAGCCATATCATCTCTTTCCCATCTTCAACTATTGCCACATACTCAGCTTCAGTAGATTAAAGAGAAACACACTTCTGAAGCCTGGACATCCAACTCACTGCTGTTCCACCTATGGTGTAAATGTACCCGGATGTACTCTTGCTCGAGTCAACATCCCCACCAAGATCAGCCTCCACAAAACCCTGTAGAGTCACATTGCCTTTGCCAAAACAAAGTGAAGTAACAGATGTACCTCTCAGATATCTCAGAAGCCACTACATAGCTTCCCAATGCTCTTTCCCAGGGTTCGCCATGTACCTGCTAACAACTCCCACTGCATGTGCCATATAAGGTCTAGTGAAGACCATAGCATACATCAAACTCCCAACTGTTGAAGCATATGGAACAAGTGTCATATGATCACGCTCCTCGGCAGTCTTGGGTGACTGCTACTTTGAAAATTTAAAGTGATTTGCCAATGGAGTAGTCCTGGGTTTAGCATCATTAATCCTAAATCTGCTCAGCACCTTCTCAATGTACAACTCCTGAGATAGATTTAAAGTTCCAGTAGATCTATCCCGAGCTTCATCCCCAAAATTTGCTTCGCTGGACCCAAATCTTTCATCTCAAACGTTGCAGACAACCTTGTCTTCAAATTGTTAATCTCCCTCAAACTAGATCCTGCAATCAACATATCATTCACATACAAGAGTAGAAAGACATATGAATCAGTGTATTTTTTGAAGTAACAACACGGATCCTTTTCAGCTTTACAGAATCCACTCTTGGTCATGAAGGAGTCAAACTTCTTGTACCATTGCCTTGGTGCTTGCTTTAGTCCATACAAGCTCCTGGTGAGCTTGCACACCATGTGTTCATTGCCTGGAACCACAAATCCTTCCGGTTGTTGCATATAGATCTCTTTGTCCAGATCTCCATGAAAAAATGCTGTTTTTACATCCATTTGCTCTATATGCAAATTCTCCGATGCAACAATACTCAACAGAATTTGAATAGAGGTTAACTTCACAACAGGAGAAAATATTTCAGCATAATCAATACCTTTCCTTTGTGAATATCCTTTAACCACTAAACGAGCCTTGAACCTTCTTTTGCCATCTGGTTAGTCTTCGTTCTGAACACCCATTTGTTCAGCAAAGCTCTCTTCCCAGCAGGTAACTCAGTCAACACCCATGTGTCTTTCTTCTCAAGTGACCTCATCTCATCATCCATGGGTTGCTCCCACTTGATCGAATCCTCCACCTGTAGGGACTCATCAAAAGACTCTGGTTCCCCCTCGTCAGTCAACAATAGATAGTGTAATGAAGTTGAATACCTATTTGGTGCCCTGATGGTTCTGCATGATCTCCTTAACACCTGCTCAGGTGTAACTTGCTCCACTTCAGATTCTTCAGTAAGAGTTGGTTGAGTATCTGCTTCGACATCTTTGGGGTTACTCTTCTCCAACTCAACCTCAACTCCCACTTGCTTTGTAATCTCTAGAACCTTTCTGCTCTCTGTCCTTGTACAGGACAGACTCATTAAGTGTAACGTCACAATGTCTCAGGATCTTTCTGTTCTTGTCATCCCAAAACATGTACCAAACAAATCAGAACCATAGCCTATGAAGTAAAACTTCACAGCCTTGGCATCAAGTTTTTCTCTCTTTTCTGGATCAACATGAACATAAGCAATGCAACCAAAAGTCCTCAAGTGTGAGTACTTGAGTTCTTTTCCTGTCCACACCTCCTCTGGAATATTGAACCCTAAAGGAATTGATGGTCCCGTGTAGATCAAGTATGCAGCTGTGCTCACAGCATCCGCCCAAAATGTGTTGGGCAGCCCACAGTGTATCCTCATACTCCTTGCACGCTCATTCAATGTTCTGTTCATCCTCTCAGCAATTCCATTCTGCCTAGCCTTACCAGGAACTGTTCTCATCAATCTTATTCCCTCGGCTCCACAGAATGCCTTGAACTCAGATTTGTCATACTCTCCTCCATTGTCAGACCTTAGACATTTGACTTTCAAACCGGTCTGATTCTGAACTTCAGATTTCCACTTCTTGAAAGTTGCAAACACATCTGACTTATGCTTCAAGAAGTAAACTCATACCTTCCTGCTGATATCATCAATGAAGGTAACATAGAATTTGGATCCTCCAAGTGATGATACTAGAGATGGTCCCCAAAAATCTATATGGACCATTTCCAACCGCACTTTCTTTGGCTCTCTAGGAGTCTTTGTGAAGCTTACTCTTTTTTTTTTCCCATAACTCAGCTCCCGCAAAGACCCATATCAACAGACTTCAGACCCTCTAATGCTCCTTTTGCAACCAGCATCTTTATTCCTTTAGCACTCATGTGTCCTAGTCTGTTGTGCCACAGACATGAACCGGAAGCACCTTCGGTAACAGCGGCCATGTTAATACACCCTGCAGTGGTGTACAAGGTTCTAGATTTGGTGCCACGAGCTACTAAAATAGCACCTTTATCAATCTTCCACGAACCTTTCCAAAACTCTTGTGCATATCTCGTGCTATCCAACTAAACAACAGAGATCAAATTTTTCTTGAGCCCAGGAATATATCTGACATCCTCCAATATCCACTGGTTTCCCGAGGTGGTCTTTATGCAAACATTCCCCTTTCCTTTAATCTCTAAGGCTTTATTGTCAGCAAGATACACCTTTCCAAAATTTCCAGATTTGAAACATTGGAACAACTCCTTGCTTGGAGACGAATGGAAAGATGCACCAGAATCAAAATCCATGATTCAACCGGGCGGTTTACACTAAGGATTAGAGCATCGAAAATGTCCTCTGCTGAATTTATGGAATCATTGTCATCTCCAGATTTTTGATTCTGTTTCTTCTTTGGCTTTGTACAGTTTGTCTGAAAGTTCCCTTTTTCTCCACAGTTCCAACAAGTCACGTTTGATCTGTTCGGAGATTTTACTCGATCTTTGATTTTGATCGACCATATTGATTTTGGCCTTTCGTCTTACTTCTCCCCCTTCGGTAAATGCTGAGAGCACTGCCTGATGAATCTCGCACTTCTCATTTGTGAATACTTTCGCTAAGAACAACCCACGGATTTCATCAAACTTCAGTTTCTCAGATCCACGGGAACTGCTAATCGCATCAACAACAGTATCCCAAGACTCAGGCAGAGATGACATCAAAATGAACGCCTTAATTTCATCTTCGAAATCAATATCCACAGAATTGACTTGACTCATAATCATATTGAACTCGTTTATATGATCAGAAACAGATCCATTCTTAGACATCTATAAATTGAACATTCTACGCATCAAATATACCTCGTTTATCGCCGATGGTTCTTCATACATGTTTGACAGTGCCTTCAACAAACCGGATGTAGTCTTCTCCTTCACGATGTTGAACGCCACGTTTCTTGACAAAGTCAACCAGATCAACCCTAGAGCTTGGCGATCCTTGAGCTTCCACTTCTCCTCCGTCCTGGATTCCGACTTCACCCCGGTCAACGGTTCGTGAAGATCTTTTCTGTTACAGATAATCTTCGATCTGCATCTTTCAGAAACTGAAATTGGATACATTAAACTTCTCGATTCCAAGCTTTGAACTATCCATCTTCAGTGATCGTGTTGAATCTCCTTAGCTCTGATACCAGCTGTAAGGATCGAATTTGCGCACAAACACTTGATGAATGAAGAACACAAGAACTTTCAAGAGAAAGAGATGAGAGATCTAGAGAGAGAAAGAGAAAAACCAATATTTCGTGGTAACACCCCGTGAGTAAACTTCCACGGCGGTGGGGTATATATATTAATAAATTAGAATATTTTTGGTTATAGAGAATAAATCAGGCTCAACAACCTAACAACTCTCCCACTAGGAGACTGATTCAGTCATCCAAAAAATACATTCTCAAAAAAAACATCTCTTCATCATCAACATCTTTACCGCACCGCAACATCTGTAGCAACAACTATAGAAGACCAAGCGAGGTTTTGCATAACCCCAGTTTTCCAACATCAACACATTTCGTCAACATGTCTGTCGGGTTCTTCGCACCCTCTATCAGAAAAAACACAAATAATAGTAAAAAAGAAGAATGTTATTTAAGATGTCATACTAAATATAACCTTGCCTAGACTATTATTCGCCATGAACTCATAGACTAGGAATTTTTCGGCTCCATTTATGCAGTATGCCGACATCTTGGTTAAGTTACGATGTTGTACATTTGGTATTAATTTGACTTCATTATCGAACTCAATATGTCCATGGCGTGAAGTCACGTCTTGCTTCTTCCCTGTTATTTCTACTCCATTCTCTAATACACCCTACAAATTATGTATCATTTGGGTATTAATTTTGTTGTCTTAGTTATTGTAGATATGCATTTTCATGATTTGTTGAAAAGAAATTATAACCTTATAAACATTGCTAAAGTCATCATGCCTCTATCTTTTTAGCCATACACATTTTCTTATAAGATAGGGCATGATCGTCTAGCAATGTTTATAAGGTTATTTTTTCCTTTCAACGAGCATGAAAATGCATATTTACAGTATCTCAGACAAGATAATTAATACCCAAATGAAACATAATATTTGTAGGGCGTACTAGAGAATGGAGTAGAAATAGCAGTGAAGAAGAAAGACATGACTTCACGCCAAGAATTTACTAAGTTCGAGAATGAAGTCAAATTAATAGCAAAGCTACAACATCGTAACCGAACCAAGTTGTTGGGATACTACATTAATGGAGCAGAAAAATTCCTATTCAATGAGTTCATGTCGAGTAATAGCCTACACAAGGTCATATTTGGTACGAAATCTTATATAACATTCTTTCTTTTTACTATTGTGCGCGTTGTTTTGATAATAAAAAGAAAGAATTTTGGAGTATTCGACTGAAATTGAGTAAATTTTTTTTGTACTTGTCCAGATCCTACAGGAAGGGGTACCGTAACATGGCCAATACATATGTAAAACTGAGAATTGGCTGCAATTTTTCAGCAGTGCAGAAATTTGAAAGACGAGCTAGCTTAAAAAACTGAGCAGTTGACTGCAATATTGTAGTAGTGCATAAATTTTAATGCAGCTTTGCAGAAGTGTGTGAGCCACTGATTGAATTATTTATATTTTTAGTTTTCTTGGATCAAAAAAGTTGAGAATTGAAAACTTGGAACTTATTGGAGCACAAATACCCAAAACGTTTTGCAAGTTAGAAAAAGTGTCCCCTCCTTTTTTTGATTTCATGGTGAACTTACCTGTTTATTTATCTACTGAAGCTTAAATTTCTGGACCGAATCATTATCAGTGGATGTATCCTATTGAACGATGGCTGCATAAATTTTATTTTAAAAAATTTTTGCACTGTTGCAATATTGCAGCTAGTTGCTCGTTTTTTATGCTCTCTTTTTGTAACATCTTCACCGTTCAAAAATTACAGCCAGTTGCTCATTGTCCATGTTACTATACTCCTTGTTGGCGGATTTGAACATGTAGAGAATACAGTTGCTAAATTTCACTTGAATACTCGCTAATTTCTATTTTTTGTGGCTTTTAAATATCAAAAACAACACCGACAATAGTAAAAAGAAGAATGTTATCTAAGATGTCATACTAAATATGACCTTGCCTAGGCTATTATTCGTCATGAACTCATAGACTAGGAATTTTTGCACTCCACTAATGTAGTATCCGAACAACTTGGTTAGGTTACGATGTTGTATATTTGCTATTAATTTGACTTCATTCTCGAACTCAGTATATCCTTGGGTGAAGTCACGTCTCTCTTCTTCCCTGTTATTTCTACTCCCCATTCTCTAATACACCCTACAGATATTATATATCATTTAAGTATTAATTTTGTCATCTTAGTTATTGTAACTAAGCATTTTCATGCTTGTCGAAAAGAAATAATAACCATATAAACATTGCCAAAGCCATCTTGCCCTATCTTATTAGTCGTACACATTTTTTTATAAGATAGGGCATGATGGATTTTACAATGTTTATAAGGTTATTATTTCTTTTAAACAAGCATGAAAATGCATATTTACAGTAACTCAGACACCATAATTAATACCAAAATGATACATAATATTTGTAGAGCGTACTAGAGAATAGAGTAGAAATACCAGTGAAGAAGCAATACATGACATCACGCCAAGAATTTACTAAGTTTGAGAATGAAGTCAAGTTAACAGCAAAGCGACAACATCGTTACCTAACCAATTTATTGGGATACTGATTTAATGGAGCGGAAAAATTTCTGGTCTATGAGTTCATGTCGAATAAAAGCCTAGACAAGGTAATATTTGGTATGAATTCTTAAATAACATTCTTCCTTTTTACTATGGTTTGCTTTATTTGATATCGAAAAGACAAAAATTTGAGAGTATTCGACAAATATTAACTATTTTTTGTACATGTCTAGATCCTACAAGAAGGGGTGCACTATTATGGCCAATACATATAAGAGTTGGAAACTAATGGTAAACTATTTAAGGAAGCTTGAAGACTGATGGAACACGTCCAAGTTACTGGTCCATCGAAGCAGGTCGACGAGTTAGTGTTAGAGTCATACTAGGACTAGACTACTAAACCCTATGTTATGTACGACTAAGCTACTAAACATTATTGGAGTCAACTAGGTTAGGGTATTTGACTTGTAATAAAATACTACCCATGTAAATATTTGTCTTGTAGTAGGATTCTTAGTATAACTAGAATATAACTCTGGTCCTATATAACTTCGGTCCAAAGACTTACCCTTGTGTGTTCATAGGGTACAACAATTTACACAAAGGATATATAGTCTATCATCCCTGTACAATGAGGGTTTACATATCAAGACATGTTTTCTTTCATGAAAACACATTACCCTATGTGTCTTTAAAGCAATCTCAAACTAAAATTGATGTCTCACCTCACCTTGCTACTTTTGTTGAATCTTTCTGTAAATTGCTGGCACATGATAATTTTGATTCAAAGGAAGTACATGTTGCTAGACCACACATTAATAGTTGATAATGTTGATACACCTCATGTGCTCATTGATGATGAGAAGTATTATTAACCTCTCAGGCGCAGGATCAGATGCTAAGGAACAAGTTGAAGCTGGTGACCCATACAGTAGTGTTGAAGCTCTAATTGCAGATTTTGAATCTGTCGGGAGCAGTGAGGAACGGGTTTCTCTTCCAGTTCCAACCAATGATCATCATCAAAGAACCACTTTAGTTGATGTACCAATTGACCATCAACCTGACAATGCTACACTAACTACATTGGTTGATGTACCGGTTGAGGTACTTCCTGCACCACAAGGGCATCATATGATCACCAGGCACAAGGCGAAGGAACATCACCTGTCACTTTTCGCTTGCATTAGCACAAAAATTGTGGGAAAACCAAATACTACTAAGGAAGCACTAAAATCACCTCATTGGCTTGCAGCATCACGAAGATATTGATGCTTTACATACTAACAAAATATCGGTTTTGGTGCCCAAATCTCCTGGTATAAACTTGGTTGGTCAAATGGGTGTTTAAGACAAAATTAAAAATTTTGATGGGACAATAGATAGATACAAGGCCAGACTTATGGCTAGGGGATTCTCACAGCTTAAATTGATAGATTTTGAAGAAATATTTAGTCTTGTAGTCATAGCTACAAATGTTAGGGTGGTTCTACCCATTGCTGTCAGTTCAAATTGGGAAGTTAGACAGTTAGATATCTAAAATGTCCTTCTACATGGCTTCTTACAAGAGGAGGTGTACATGAGTCAACCTCTTGGTTTTATTGATCACAATATCCTCAGCATGTATGTCTACTTAAAAAGGCATCGTATGGTCTTAAACAAGCACAAAGATCCTGGTTTGATATGTTTAGCATGCATATCTTAAACCTTGGTTTCATTTGTAATAAGGCTGGCCCTTCCTTATTTACTTTGCAAACTCACAAAGGCAAAATATTTCTCTTGTTATATGTAGATAATATTATTGTCAAAGGAAGTAGTCCACCTCATGTCTCAGAGTTGGTTCTACAACTTGGGAATGAGTTTTCTATGAAAGATTTTGGCCCATTACACTATTTCCTAAGAATTGAGGTGAAGTATTTCTAAGGTGGAATTCATTTAAATCAAAGAAATTATGTTGATGAGCTGTTGTCCAAGACAGAGATGACTTTGGCAAAGGTTGTAGCCACTTCTTTGGGTAAAAACATGGTTTGGATTAAGTTGTGGGAAGTCTTGTAGATGCATTCTTTTACAGAATGATAGTAATGAGACTTCAATATTTGATCCTCACAAGACCTGATATCACTCATGATGTGAATTTAGCAGGCTAATTTATACAAAGGCCAAACATTCAACATCTTCAAGGGGTAAAAAGGATTCTCAGGTACATCAAATGTACTATACACTTAGATTCAGAATTATTTCACAATCACCATGTAGGTTGTATGGCTACTCTGATGCTGATTTGGGAGGTTGTACCACAACTAGGAGATCAACTAAAGGCTATAGCATCAACCTAGGTGGAAATTGTATGTCTTGGACCTCCAAGAAACAGAACACACTAGCCCGATCTAGTGTTGAAACACAGCATAGAGAACTAGCCTCCACTGCCGCAGAAATGACTTGGATTTTGTATCTTCTTTATGACCTTGGAATGTTCTTTTGATCGGTTCCTACGTTGTATTGTTATAATATGAGTGTCTTGTACAGAACAGTAAATTAAGTTATGTACGCTAGAACGAAACATGTTTAAATGGATTGTCATTTTGTTCATGAGTAAGTGGTCAGGGGATGACTTCTTACTCAGTTTGTGAAGTGTAAGGATCAAAAGCTGATATTAATACCAAAGCCTTAACACAATAGGTTTTCTTTGATTTTGTAGCTAGTTAGGAGTTACAGTTCCTCTACTCACTAGCTTGAGTGGAAGTGTTGAAGGAAACTTGACGATTGATGGAACATGTCGAAGGAACAGATCCATCAAAGCAGGCTGACGAGTTAGAGTTAATTCATACTAGGACTAGACAACTAAATCCTAAGTAATGTACGACTAAGCTACTGAATATTATTGGAGTCGACTAGGATAGGGTATTTGACTTGTAATAAAATACTACCTATGTAATTATTTGTGGTGTAGTAGGATACCTAGTATAACTACAATAGGACTCTTCTCCTATACAAGGAGCTTGTAACTGAACATTATAGTTATCAATACATCTTTGATTTTTCCATGCATTCGTGAGATTTCTACTAAACTGAGCAGTTGGCTGCAATTTTTCAGCACTGCAGGAAGCTTAAAATAGAGTGCACAAAATATTTAGCAGCTGGCTACAATGTTGCAGCAGTGCCAAAAATTTAAAATTGATCTAGCATAAAAAAATTGAGCAGCTGCCTGCATGTTTTCCGCAGTCTAGAAATTTTATAAATAAAATTTATGCAGCTTAAAATTTAAAAACAAAGCCAGCATAAAAAAAATTATGGTTGCAAAAATTTTCTATAGTCACCTCACCTTACCTCGTCTCCTTGCCAAACTATTCTTTGAACATTCACTAATTTTGCATACAACTATAGACAACATTTCCCAAACATCTCAAGTTCCTATATAATATAAATGAATATCACTCGTCATCACAAAATACCACTTTCAATAAGAAAACTCTCAATACAAAAATGACTCCCAACTATTGAAAATATGGTAGCAAATAAAATGTTGTCTTCTAAGTTGTTGTCAAACAGAAGTAAACTGCAACTATTATAGAGTGACATGTCAATGCTGACAAAAATATGCAAGCCAAGACAACAGGGCCATTGAATGTGATATATATACATACACACACACACACACACACACACACACACACACACACACACACATATATATATATATATATATATATATATGTATGTATATGTATATATATATGTATATATGTATATATATGTATATATATATATACATACATATATATAAAGCGTGAATTGTAAGAAATAAGAAGTCACCGACTCTAACGAAAAAGAAGAGAACAAGATTCATTTTCGATATTGTATCTTATTCTACTACACAATTAACACAATAGGAAACAAGTCTGTTATTCCATCTTTCTTATGTTTACTTGTGTGAGTGGGAATATTTCTTTTTAACATCAAAAGACCCATTTTTTATTATTTAATTATACATTCATTACGTTGTAATATTTAGACAAAATAAATGAAAAGTAAGATATATTGTAACTAACCTGGTCAATTGAAAAGACTGTGGTCATTCAGTTGAGGAGGACGATGTTGCAGGTGGGACATATGATTGTTGAGCATTGAAGAATTCTTTCATTTTCATTATTTCTTTCATCTCATCTTCTATGGTAGACAAGCGATCATTTAAGGAGTTGTTTTCTTCGTTCAAGGATTTGATATCCAATTGAGAATTTGATGAAGTTCCACCTTTCAAATCTTTTGACTTTACTCCACCCCCAAATCCAAATACATGGCTACGAGTTTGAGGTCCACAAAAATTTTGAACAAGCTCTACCGTAGGTAGAGATGGATCTTCTTGAACAATTTCATAGAGTTGAGCCTACACATATCAAAGAACATTTTATATCATAACAGATAATGATTATTTCAAGTAATTTAAATATTCAATTAATCAAACGCACATATTTTTCAATTGCTTTAGGTTCAACAAGCTTGGTATCTTTTTTACGAGTCTCAAAGAAAATAGTTGTCAAATCGTTGGAATGCCATGTTTCCGACATTTACATCAAAGCCTAACATGTCAAATAACACAAACCTGGAAAAGATCTTTAAGCTCAAAAACTTGAAAACACAACAGATTTTCAAAAAATACAATACATTTGAAAAAGATCTTACTTGTTTCAACTTCTTGGGTGTATTTCTTTACTTGATAAGTAGATGTGCGAGATGAAGTACTAATTTTAGCGTTGTCTTTCTCAAAAGTCGTGAAGTTCTTATGCGTCGTTCGTATTCCTTGACTAGTGGACACGGTAGAGTTTTTAAGTCCTTGTTCCTGTTCCTTCCCTGTAGAACCTGAAAAAAACAAATCATATTTTATACGTTTACTAATGTATCACAGGACAAGAAGAACCAAAAATGTCTACAAGGAGTTTCTAAAGCTAATTTTGTTTCACAAGTTCTCTTTTGTGAAAATTATGTATTCAGCGTCAGTTTCTTAAGCTGTTTTTTGGCCTGGTATTTACCTTCTTATCATTATAAGTTCATACATCACCTATTATGCCTATATTCTGCATCAAATAGAAAGCTGGAAAAAATTATTTTCCACACCTTCTCCTCCATGATAAAACACAGAATACAGAATCCTGGAAAAAATATTTTCCTTTAACACAATTAAAACTTTTGCTTATGGCCTGAAATAAAAGAATACAAAATATCTTACTTGTTTCAGTTTCTTTGATGTGCTTCTTAAATAGATCACTTGATTGAGGAAATATACTCTTAGATGGTAAATTTCATTTCTCATCCAATGATTTAAGCCCTCGTCCTTGTCCCTTTTCAATAGCACTAGGCGTGATAAACGTATATTCGATTGTATTCTTTATATTAGAATCGACCTCATTTTCAATCCTCAATGGTTTCATCTTAAACCTGCAAAAGAGCCAAAAAGTTAAAAATTAAACCTAAAAATGTTTAATAATGTACTAAAAAGGAAATTTTGCCATCATAACATTTATGGATGAATATACTAACTCATAAGAGATATTAATTAATCTCATTAGTTATTTTTCTTTTCTTTTGAAAGAACTTCCTAACTCTACAATATCATCATCCATTTGTTCTACAATTTCATAGGATCATGAGATCGGATCTTCCTCACTACTTTCCAACCTTTGTTGGAAGTATCATCAACATAAAATACTTGAGATGCTTGATCCACTAAAACAAATGGGTCATTTATTTTTGAATATCTACATGGATTAACACTCACAAAATCACACTCACTCTCTTTAACTTCTTTTATTTCATCATACACATCAAACCAATCACATTGAAATAAAGTTACTCTTTTATCCATGACAAATTGCAACTCAATCGCATCAGCTTAAACTCCATAGTAATCAAGGTTTTCACTATCTTCATCTTTGTCACCCAATACAACAATACGACAATTTTGAGTCCTTAACTTTTATCATAATCATGATGCATGGAATATGGCAAGGGCATTTTTCAGTGGATATGATTTGCCCAGATTCATAACACATACAAATCTGGTGCTGATACAAAAGAAGAATGTGGTGGATAATTTTGGGGACTTAAGATTTATTAGCCTGAATACTTTTGCTAATTAAATTATATCGGTTGATACATGAAAGAGTTTAATTGGTGTTACCTAGTTTGATTTCTAATAACTAGTTAGGCATTGTTAAAGGGAGGAGTATGAATGAAAATGTACTTTTGGCTGAAGAAATAATAAGGGACATCAACAAGAGAAACAATTTGCATATTGTAGTGGTAAAATAAGACATGACAAAGGCATATGATAGAGTCTACTGGAAATACTTTATCCAGGTCTTGAGAAGATTTTGATTCTCTAAAAGAATAATTGACATAATAGTAAGGCAAATAAGCAATAATTGGTACTCAGTTCTAATGAATGGAAAAGCCTTTGGCTTATTCCAATCTTCTAGAGGTTTGAAAAAGGGTGACCCCTTTCCACCTACCCTATCTATAATAGAAATTGAAGTGTTGACCAGGATCATAAATTGTTCATTTGAACATAGTGACTTTTAGGGTTTTGGGATGCCTAAATGGAGTCCGCAAATAAACCACTTATCATATGTTGATGAGACTATTCTTTTCTTGCTCAGGACAACACAAGTCAATGAGGATGAGGATGATTGTGCTAAGAATATATGAGGGGGTGTCTGGACAAATGATATACATAGACAGAAGCATTTGTTATCGACATAATAAAGTCCTTGTAGTACTGTGTCATCAAATAAAGAGGATAACAGGGGTCAGCAAGGTAATTCTCCTTTTACTTATCTAGATTTTCCACCTTTCTATGAAGGAAAAATAAAGGTCATTTTGTAGTACTTATTAAAAAGGTGGATAACATAATGGCTATGTGAAAGAATAGATTACTATCTTATGGGGGAAGGTATATATTTTACTAGCACATGTTTTGCAATCTATGCCCATGGAATTACTATCAGCCTGAATCCCCCATTTAGTGTAATAAACCAATTACATAAGCTATTTGCTAAATTTCCTGGGGAAATGCAACTGGATCTAAGAACAAGCACCGGGTTTCATGGGGAAGCATGTCTTATCCCAAGGAACAAAGGGGTCTAGGTTTCAGGTCTTTGCATAATGTATCGAAGGCTTTGTTTGCAAAGCTTTGGTGGAATTTTAGGAAATTAATTTGTTCTTTGTGGAGTGGATATATGTGGTACAAGTATTGCAAGAAATTGCATCCAATTATAAATACAGGTGGGGGTGCATTACATGTCTGGACAAAAATGATAATTATAAGGGAGGAAGTAAAGCACAATATATGGTGGCAAATAAACGTAGAAAATTCCAGGTTTCTATTTGATAATTGGACAAAATTGGGATACCTCTTATATATTGAGAGTGATATGCTCCATTGAAGAAGATGTAGAAGTTAGGGAGTTCACTACCATTGGTGGATGGAATGAACAGAAACTGGCCACAAAACTCTCAGCAGAAACGGTAGAGTATATTATAGAGAGTAAGAAACCACCTTTTAATGAACATCAGACTGATTTTCCTGGTTTGATGAGCAGTAAGCAGGGGAATTTCACTATTTTTTTTATAAAGTAAACTTTGTATTCACAAGAAAATGGTTAGTTACAATCCTCACATGTTATTGTAAAAACAAACAAACCACGACTAAGGTTTTACAATTTGTCCTATGAAGTCATTTAATAAATCTATGTCTCCCACCATATCTTGTTTACACCAAAAATAAAGAAGGCTAAGGTAAGCAATTCTAATCCTTTGGATGTTGTTGATTTTTCCTTCAAAACACCTTGCATTTATTTCCTTCCATAAGGTCCACCAAATGCATGTTGGAATTAGTTTCCACCAGTCTCCTCTAGAATTTCTTCTTCCAATTGTCTCCCAGCTCCTCAGTAGATTGAAAGTGTATGTAGTCATTGTTTAGCTTACTCCAAGTTTACATAAAAACATGTTCCACATATTTACAGTTGTTTTGCAATGTAGGAAGAGGTGGTTGTTTACATCTACCTCCTTGTAACAAAGAAAACACCTTAAGCAAATTTACAAACCCTCTTCTCTGTAGTGCTTCGTGAGTTAGGCAAGCTCTCCTGATCACCAACCCCATAAAATAGGACACCTTTAAGGGGATTTTAATTTCTAGATTAGTTCCCAAGGACAAATCCTATGGAGGAGAAGCTGATGTTGTTGTTCTAGTAGCGTAATTTGACAGAGAATACTCTTTTACTGTGCAACTTCCATAGAAGTTTGCCTAAATTTACCGAGACACCTGGAAAAAGGTCAAAGACGTAGAAGACTATCTGTTTTTCTTGTGACTAAGGTCAAAGACGTAGTCCAGCCAAATATTTTTGCTCAACTATAATTATTGCTACAATCATTTTTTCATCTTCAGTCAGGTTTCTACTTTCCTAAATTAAGTCAATGATAACGAATTCTTCAAGTAAATTTTCTTCTTGCTGGTTAATTCTCCAAAAGTAGTTTTACTCCACTCTTTGAGCTTTAAAATTCTTAACTTGTTATTGAACCTGAAGTCGGGACATCCCTCCACTAAAAGTCATTCCACTAGTTATTTAGTTACAAACATGCTGAAACCCTCCATATTGAGCCATCAATTTTTGAAATTGAAAATTGATTTGCTTTTCTCCCAATTTACACATTCTAGCATGATGGGGTTTTGATTTGAAGTAGATCTAAAAAAATCGTTTTTCTGATGTTCCTGAATGTTTCTTCTTATTTCTGAGAAGAAGAGGAACATGTCTAGTATAGCTTCACTAGGATGGTTGATGCCTCTAAAGAAAGTAAAATTATCTCCAATTAGATGGGGGGTCATGAAGTTCCATGTCCTCGATCCATCTAAAGGACGCATATATCACATTAGTGATTCTAAAGCACCATTTTCTATCTAACATAAATCAGTTTGTATTGAAATCTCCACAAGCTACCCAAGAACCTTCAAAAAGTTGGCTACAAGCTGCGATTTCCTCCCATTATAATAATTTTTCACTTCTAATAGGTGGAGCATAGACACCGGTGACGTACCACGTAAAAGAGTTGTGAGAATGGACAAATTCAAAGGTGATAGAGTGTTACCTTATTTCCACAATTATCCTTCACCAAACATTGTTGTCCCACATTATTACGACCCCCCTTGCTTCCCACAACTTTGATGAAATGACATTTCATTCATCTACAAGGCCATAGTTGTTTTGTTGCTTCATTCCTCTCGACTTAACTTTGTTTCTTGGAAACAATAGACATCAGAAGCCTCCCATTGCAATAAACTCTTAACTAGATTCATATTTTCTATATTGTTGACTCCCATAACATTCCATGAAATTAGGTTTACATTCATTTGTAAGTGAGATTGAGATTTTCCCCCTATTTCTGACCCCTTCTACTTGGTTGAGACTGGAATGCAAATTTGTCAATTCATTCTTGGTGAATCTCTTACTTTTTGGGGTGGTGATTGTCTTCTCCTACACTTTCTTTTTTAGCGTCGCTTTTCATTTATCTAGCTATATGAAAATGGCTAGTGTTTCCTCGTCTAAACCTTCAAAAGCTACTCCATAAGTATTTCTTAGTTTAAGAATGTGAGAATTCACCCAGTCTAAAGCCTCTATCTCAGCGTACTCTAGGGATGCAGGAGACTGGGTGGTAGCCGATTGACGTCGTGGACAGGCTACTGTTGCATGTTGCACTTATCTGAGATGGGTGCATGCATGGTTGTACCCTCTACTATTTCATTGGGATGGTTATTAATCTAAGTGTGTTCAGCTATATGAGGGGTAATCTCAAGTTTCATGGTCAAGGTTCCTTTCGATGTCACTTCAATATATTTCTCTATATCTCCTGGGTCTACAAATCAAGCTTCCAAAGTCATATATAATTCTAGGAATTTTGAGGCCACAACTCGATTGTTCTCCAGTTAATTAAAAGTGTTAGGAGAGCTCTTCATCAGAAATTGAGTTATAGTTGGGCTCAAGATTTCAGGAATAAATTTTCGGTCTGATTAAATTGGGCCTCCAGAATTAAAATTAACCCAGCCCGAAGGATTTAAATTTTCTGGGGAATTTGTCCCATGTAACTCAACATTAGCATGGGTTATCATTGTCAAATGTGACTCAAATTGGCATGTTTTGTCACTATCCCATGCTCAGCATTGGCATGTGCTATCATTGTTGAGTGTGTAGGTGATAGACTGCCAGTATTTGTAGCTACTATGTAAAAATTCAATGACTATTAGGTAATGCGATTCAAAATTCTTCTATATTTGATAGTTTTCATAGCTGAAGCTCATTCCATATTTGTATAGAGAAGGTAATTCCACGAATTTATATGGAGATCTTTTTCAGCACCTTACTCCCGATTCATTGTATTTTGATTCTCGTCCATTTGAGTTGGCTCTAGATGGACATATCTTTATTTGTTTTAATCCATCCGCCACAATGGTCACGGATGAACTTGAAGGTTTTATGGGCCCATAGGTGAAGACGGATCCCCACGATCCTAATCTAAGTGGAACTTGGTTTTTCTGTTGAGTTGGAAGTACCCGACGACGGGTTCCACCATTGAAGCTTGAGTTGTATTTTGTTCAATAACCAATTGCTAGAAAGTAATTTCACTATAACATTACTAGAGGCAAACCCGAATATAAAGAGGCCCCTTCACGTTTTGTATATGTTGAGGCCGTGCACCTGTTTCCATAGGTTGGTTGCCCATCTTTGTATTTGTGACAATGTAGGTGAGAGATTTGACCCATCTTCGATAGTACAAACCAGACTCTTGTTTAATACTTCATTTTTGGAGAACGAGAGACCATTAATGCAGATAAAAATCCCCCTCTTTAGTGCTTGAAAGTTCGTTGAATTATTTTCTGCCTTCTTGCACCATGTACTATTTTTAACTACTTCAGCAAAAGAAACGTTTGTTGTCAGTTAATCTGTGGTTATCTCTGCTGGTCTCCCTCTTTTGTTTGCCATGAAATTCCTCATTTTCTCAGCAGCTAAGGTCCAACCAGAGTTGAAAATCAGTTCAGGCATGATGATGGCTGACCTTCTCCTGCCCCTTACTTTAATAAGACTGATATGTATCTGTCAAAATTATTGAAGTTCCTAGCAAAGAAGATTTCTGACATTGTTTCCTTCTTATTCAACCTTTTGACTACATTCCCATTCGTCTAAGAAGCTTCAAAGAGAGCCTAGATAATCCAATCCATTATCTTCGTAGCGAAAGATGTTCTAGTGACGCCGTCTCTACATCTTTCGGTCCAATAATTAAATTTTCCTAACTGAGTGCGGTCAATAGACTTGAATCCAACTGTAAAATAGATAGATTCCTCCCACTCCGTGGGGGAGGAGAAGGGGGGGGGGGAGAGAAGAGAAGGGAGGGAATCTGGTGATCAGACGGATCATCGGGCAAGGGTTAGAGGGTTATTTGGAATGAATGTAGCATCTTTTTGGGAATCCTGTCATGGAAGAAGAAGAGTTCTTAATCCCAAAATAATTAAAGTTAAACCTCTTTTAATGTTTTATCAACATCGCAAACTATGAGGACGAAGTAGGAGAGAAGAAATGAATATGTTTATATTTGGAACAAGTGGGTTCCTTTTAAGGTGAATTCTTCCTATGGAGATTGTGGAAAAGGAGAATTTTCTACTGATGTTAATTTTAAAAAGGTGAAGATCCATCTAGTTTCAATATGTTTGTGTTGCGATGAAAAGAGGGAGGAAACACTAACCCATATTTTTCGAAAAGTCTCCTTGGCTAACAAGCTATGGAGAAAAATTTGCTAATTTCGCAGATATACACATAAAAGGAATGCATTTACAACAATTAATCATTACTTGGTGGAAATTCAAATCATCACCACAACTACAAGGAGTAATGAGAGCAATGCCAACAATAAACATGTGGACAATATCGAAGAGAAGAAATAGTATAAAGCATGGACCAAACAGAACTTTCGGAGGGATGGTGATTCAAGTTCAAGAAATGGTTTAGAAGTTGGTGAAAACTCTATATCCTTGGATACATTTGGAGTCAAGTTTGTGGCTTGAAATTTTCAAAAAACTAAAGTGGCACAAGCCTAAATTGCATTATCATAGTGTAATATGGAAACCCTTAAATACAAATAGATTTGAGTGCAACATTGAGGGAGCATCCAAAGGGAACCCAGGGCTGAGTTTATAGGTCTTTTGTCAAAGGTACTCGCAAAGAAATCTGATCTATGCTAGGGATGCAGAAGTTGGAAATAATACTAACACAGAGATATAGTCAGTGGCAATCTATGAAGCATTGGAGTATTGTTGGGAGAACAGGGTTATGGAAGTAACAATCAAAATAGACTCACTAAGTCTGATGAAAATGATAAGAGGGCAATGGAAGATACCTTAGGGGCTGGCGGAAAGAACAGATAATATAAGGATGAGATCACAACAATTTAATGAAAACATCACTCATATATTTAGAGAAGGTCATAATGTTAAAGACTTATTGGCTAATTAAGTAGTGGAAACAGAACAAAGAAAGGAGTACAATAGTTTTGCTGATTTACCAAGTAATATCAGGACACATATAAATACAGACAAATAGTAAATACCAATATTGAGAATCAGATCAAGAATAATCAATTTTCAGCAATGAACATACCAAAAGCATATCTTCATAGGACAGGAAAGCATATGACTACTGCAGATATTGACAAATCTACATAGAATTGTATAATAATATAATATATAATCATAGTGTAAAAGGGGACAGGTCAAGACATAAATGCTAAATTTTACCCTAACTACCAAAAAGTTACATCAAATAAACACAGAGACAAGTGGATCGGACAATACCAATGGATCTTTAGAATGTTTCAAGGGAAAGATACATCACCAGATCTACATCTGAGAAAAAGCACAAAAGAAAGGGATATCATTCAAAGATCATACGAGCAGAAGCGAAGAAGAAAATGAGGTAGAAAGGAAGCGAACATACCAGGTAACAGTGAAGACCACTCGAGCTCAAAAATGATTCAAAGGAGGAGGCAGAACTACTAGAATTTTCTTCGACAATGCAGTGGAGAAGGTGGACGAAAGAGTATTGTGTACTCACTAAGGATGAGTAGAGATAGGACAAAATTAGGTATTCTGTATTTTCGTTTTTATTGGGCCATGGGCCATTTTATATGTATGGACCACAATTTATTCAATAAACGGCTCCAAGCAAAAAATTTATTTAAAAAAACTTGCATTATAGCGCTAGAAGTACTCATATATAAGCAACAACTAATCAAACCTTTGGATTTTGGCCACACTAAAAGACTTTATCTTCAAAAAAAATTCTAGTTATACATGAAGAGTCACGTATAAGAAGTTGATGCCACAACAAAAAAACTTATTCTTTTCAAAAAAAAATTCTATACAGTTCTTCAACTTGTAGTGCCTAATTTCTTACAGTAGTTAGTTCCTAAATAATATTTTTATTACTTTCATAGATTATATAGGAGTCAATAACAAAAATGCAAAAAAACAAAAAATTGTAAAAAATTTCAAAAGGACACATCAACTTTTTTTAAAAGAAATCAATACGGAAAAATCGCTTTGATGAAATAATTTTCCTCTGGCACAATACTGAAGTCGTTACTCCATTAAAATTAAAAATCATTGCCTAGCAACAATTGTATCCAAAACTTGTTTTTCTTTTTTTCCTTTATATTGTTGTAGGGGCAACATTTTTCTCGGAAAAAAAAGCTAATGTTATAATATAAAAAATATTTTTCTTAAAAATACTCCCCAAGTAGCGACTTCAATAATAAAAAAAAAAAGTTACAACACCTATATTACTATAATTTTTTTATATAAAAAGAAAAGCAATGCCTTCGCAGCGATTTTATTTATAAATCTAAATAAATCGCTGACAAGGCAGAAAAAAAATCTCTTTTTTCCCAAAGAAATATACTTTTTCACTTATGTATATTGGAATTGGTTAATTGATCAGATTAATTCATTTAGTTAGTCAAGATAATTAGATTTATTTTAAGTTGGTTAAAAAGTTTGTTGTTAGGTTTTCATATAGTTAGTTAGACTTGTCAGATTAGTTGGATCTAAAAGTTGTACATATATAAATGTAATGTAGCTGATGTACGAGTAATTGTGATGATAAGGTTTCAATTTTCATCTAAATCTCCCTAGTAAAATCTACTTGGTATCAGATAATCTAAATTGTTAATCATTATAATACAATAATCGATGAGCCAGAGAGATGGGAGATGTTGAAGCTTCCACCATTAATGCATCACAAATATTTACAGTTGAAACAATCGATGATGTCGATCGAAAGCAAATCCATCCACTTCATCTTCATTATTCACACTCCTGCTAGTGTGCTCATCACTGTGCAACTTACAAGGATATAGACTTACTCTTTACGGAGCAATTGATTAACCTTTGAGCAAAGAGTAAGTTAAGGTTTGTGTTGGGGACTTGCAAGAAAAGTGCTTATCAAGAAGAACGGGAAGAGCAATGAGTGAAATGCTATGCGTTTGTACTTTCTTGGATCATGAACTCTATATCGACGAAGCTGCTCAGTGAAATTGCTATTGCTACAAATGCAACCATCCTGTGGACACATCTTAAAGAGAGATTTGATAAGGTTGATGGATATCAACTGCACAGGGAGATCCGCACGATTCATCAAGGTAATTCGACAATTTCAACATATTTCTTGAAATTATGATTTTAAAGGATGAGTTTGATGCACTGGTTTCTTAATCTTTATGCAAATGTGATAAATCTAGAACTTATATTGATCACGTAGCTTGTTTAAGGATATTTGTGTCTTTTAATGGGATTGAATAAAATGTATTATGATGCACGAAGTCATATCCTGATGATAAACCCTCTACATACTCAAGCGCCCCAGCCCAAACATTACACCCTCCAACCCAATCCAAGCTCAATTCTCAACAAATATCCAACATCACCTTACAACTTAAAAAAAAAAAAACGATCCCTGCGTCTTCATCTTCTTTTCAAGATACCTAACAAATCAAAGACCCCCGAATCTCCATCCAGTTCAAAAACCCAGCAATCGCGAGCCCTATACAAAAAAAACCGACCCAGCTATTTCATTTTCCCTTCGTCCTCTCACAATTCTTCCAAGTGTCAAAATCTGGTGCGTGTAGTCACTTCAAATTTATTAAATATAAATTTATAAAGTTATTCTGATTATATTAAATTAATGAATATATTAGTCCAAATAAATATTATGGATTAATATAATTGATTTAATCATTTAAATTCAGATACATATGAATTTAATTAAAGCCTGCTCCAAAAAGCCCATATGATATTTCACTTAAATATGATTGGCCGAAGTGAGTCCTGTTCCAACCGCAACTCCTCTATTCTAAAACTATAAATAGGGGTCTCATAATTCAGAAAAAGAGAAGAAAGAAATTTCTAAACAAGAAGATAGAGAAAATCCATGGTACAAGCGCCATTTAATTCTCTACAAAGCTACAAGCTTAAGAATTCAAGCATTCAAGTTCAAGAACTATCAAGATCAAGGTCATGGAATTCAAGAACAAGCTCGAAGCCCTTTAATTCAAAAATAGTCAAGATCAAGATAATGTTCAAGTTCACATTCATTAGAGATTCAAGAACAAGCTTTAAAGCCCTTGAATTTATATTTGAAAATGTGAATTCAGAGGAATCATAGAGATTGTAATACTCACATATGAAATAATACAATCGATTGTTGCTATAATCTTCCGTTCTTGATTATTATTTTCTCGATGCGAATTTTATTGTCTACAAATTCTGCACGCCTAGTGGGACGATCTCTATCTCTTTTCTCAACTCTTCAAGAATCAAAGAATATTAAAATGTCTCCACTAATGAAGAACAATTAGCAAGCTTAACTAAAGCAATTGAATACATGAGAAAGTGCGCACACGAACAAGATGCTAAACTTTCAAAGATAACAAATAAGATGGATAACATGATTGAAAGAAGATCAAGTCAATCACCTTTGAAGCTTTCTAAAATTCAACACAAAGAAGTGTCTTGCTTAAAGCAAACAAAGATTAAAAAGATTCATATCTCGAAAGAAGGTTTGATTCCGATTGATCAGTTAAAGAACTTTATCATAGACACAATCGAAGACAAATCTGAGTCTTCATCCAAATTTTATCCCTAATATGTAAACCCATATACACAAAGGGTTGATAACTTGAAATTTTTTGAGGGTTATCAACCTCCCAAGTTTAAACAATTTGATGGCAAAGGAACTCCCAAACAACATATATATCTCACTTTATCGACACTTGCAATGTTGCAGGGATGTATGATGAATATCTTGTTAAAGAGTTTGTTCAATATCTCAGAGCAAATGCATTTGATTGGTACACATATCTTGAACCTAATTCTATATATAGTTGGGAGCGATTAGAGCAATAGTTCCTTAATCGTTTTTATAGCACAAAACGTGTCATTAGTATGATTGAACTTACAAAGTCTCTTCAAGGTGAAGATGAGTTAGTTGTTGACTTTATCAATCGTCGGAGAAGTCTGAGCCTTAACTACAAAGATCGCCTTAGTGAAATTTCTACCAATGAATTGGGGTCTTCACTACATTTTTCAAGGATTAAAGACCAATACATTTGAAGAGTTGGAAAGTCGTGCACATGACATGGAATTAAGTATCTATTTAAGAAAATATCAACAATCTCCTGTCTATGGACCTCATGAAGATGAAGATATAGAACAACTCCAAAGTGGGGGCAAGTTTGCATCCGAAGATGACTTTGAACAGTCATTGTATATCTAGACGCTTCTTAATGCATGAGCTTAAACTTCAAGTTACAATTCTCCTTAATGCAGGAGCTTACACTGCAAGTTACAATGCTCCTTGAAACACGAGCTTAGACTATATTTCACTTAAATCTTCAAGTTAAAGTTAAATCTCCAAGTTGAAATGCCCTTTGAAACACGATCTTAAATTGTATGTCACTTAAATCTTCAAGTTCGAGTTAAATCTTAAAGTTGAAATGATTCTTGAAACACGAGCTTAAATTGTATGTCACTTAAATCTTCAAGTTAAGGTTAATACTTCAAGTTGAAATGCTCCTTGAAACACGAGCTTAAATTTCAAGTTAAAGTTAAATCTTATAGTTGAAATGCTCCTTGTAACACAAGCTTAAACTGTGTGTCACTTAAATCTTCATGTTTGAGTTAAATCTTCAAGTTGAATGCGCATTGAAACACTAGCTTAAAATGTATGTCACTTAAATCTTCAAGTTTGAGTTAAATCTTCAAGTTGAAATACTCCTTGAAACATGAGCTTAAACTGTATGTCACTTACATCTTCAAGTTAGGTTTAAATCTTCAAGGTGAAATGCTCCTAGAAACACGAGCTTCAATTGTGTATCGCTTAATTTTCATGTTTGAGTTAAATCTTCAAGCTGAAATGCTCCTTAAAACACGAACTTAAACTATATGTCCCTTAAATCTTCAAGTTTGAGTTAAATCATCAGTTGAAATGCTCCTTGAGACACGAGTCTAAACTGTATATCATAAAGCTCTTTACATTTGAGCTAAATCTTCAAGTTAAAATTCTCCTCAAGGTACGAGCCTAAACTGCAAGTCACATCTGGCCCACAAGAGTATAAACTATGTACGACACAACGAAAAAGTCACTCACTCCTCCAGAACTACGTTGCGACTTGATCTTCTTTATTGAGGTTAGTAGGCACTTAGAACCATATTCTATGTTCAGGTGCATAAGTGTCAAAAAATCAAATGTTCCCACTTGATCTGTTACATGAGTTAAAGCTATGAGTAAGCTTTCATAAAACATCAGACTTGCACCAAATGGTGGTGACTCAATGGGGGCAAACCCATAGGAATAAAATTGCTTCAACATGATGTTTTTAAATCTCCAAGTATGCAAGTAGAAGTCTTCAAATTCTTCAAGCTTAGTCTTTGAAAGATAAAATATCTGGAGAAGACTTGAAGAAGGGGGCATTTGTAGTCACTTAAAATTTACTAAATATAAATTTATAAAGTTGTTCTAATTATATTAAATTAATGTATATATTAGCCCATATAAATATTATGCATTAATATAATTGATTCAATTATTTAAATTCAGATAAATATGAATTTAACTAAAGCCCGCTCCATAAAGACCGTATGATATGTCACTTAAATCTGATTGTCCGAAAGGTGTCCTGCTCCATCCACAATTCTTCTATTCTAAAACTATAAATAGGGGTCTCATAATTGAATAAAAGAGAAGAAAGAAAATTCTAAACAAGAAGCTAAAGAAAATTCGTGGTACAAACACCATTTAATTCTCTACAAAGATACAAGTTTAGGAATTCAAGCATTCAAGTTCAAGAACAATCAAGATCAAGGCCATCGAATTCAAGAAATATCTCGAATCCCTTGAATTCAATTAAAAGTTATGATCAAGATAATGTTCAAGTTAAAGTTCATTAGAGATTCAAGAACAAGCTTTAAAGCCTTCAATTATATTTTAAAAGGTGAATTCAGAGGAATCATAGAGATTGTAACACTCAGATTTGAAATAATAAAATCGATTGCGTAAAAACCCTAAAAATGAATAAGATAAGAAATGCTTAACGTGTCAAGAATGTCTACGATTAGACCAGGGTTCACACGGATTGATGCGCGTAGAACCAGACCTCGGAACCCTTACAACAGCCAGGAAAACTAACTTGGGGAGTTAGTTGAGCTTGAAAAGGTTGGGTCCAACCAAATAGGGCTCTCGAATACGAATATTTATTCGAAGGAGTCTTTACCATACTTAAAAAGAAGAAATTTAGGTTTGAAGGGTTTAGGGGTAAAATGGTCTTTTCCTGGATAAGGGTAGTATCTTAATTACCCTAAATATGTAATAAATTAATTAATAAATTAATAAAATATATGGGCAATTTGGGGAGAGAGGGTCGAAATTGAGCCCTTGAAGTGAAGTCTTGCTCCACCCGAGTTTCGAACCTAGGTGGGAGCAATGATTTAATGTGATTTTTTAATTGGTGAATTAATTTAATAAATTAATAAATTAATGGCTGATTTAAAAACAAAAACAATATTTTATTATTAATTATTATTTATTTATTAATTAATTTATTTTTATGACTAAGTGTCCTAGTTGACTAAGTCTAAAGTACTTCACCTCCTTTAACTCTCTCTCACGCTCATCTCTCTCACGCTCATATCTCTCACGTTTTCTCCAATCTTTTCACGATTTCTCACTGCCTAAACTACTAAAAGAATAGAAAAATTGCTAGATTTCTTCACACTTGAAGAACTCACACTAATATATAAGAAAACAAGCTAAGTGAACACGTTAGGTAAAGAGAGGGTTTTTTCGTCAAAATTTTTGTGTTGAAAACTCCGATTGGACTTTCGTTTTGGAGAGGGTTTGGGGCAGCAACTTTAAGGATTGAACGTCAAAATAAGATATGGATTTTCTTCTTTCTTAGTCCCTTTCCCAAGAGACCCCTTAAGGTTCATATTATTTTTTCGAAAACTAGGATTGTTTTCCCTTAAGCATGCCCCTATCACTAGCTCCCAATGAATTGTAGGTTGTGTATGATTGCTAGTAGATTTAGGTGTATGCTATGTTTTCGTGATGAATATGATTACGTTGTGTACTTGAAATTGTATGATAGACAACCATGTATCTGAAAGTTTGTGCAAGAGTGTGCAAGTGCAAAAATGTTACTGTGAATGTACTTTGAATTAGGCTGAGTTAAGGCTTCAAGTTTAATATTGTTTTGGTTGTCATTTTACGTACATAAATCTATGTAAATTGTGATGTTCATTAAAATGGAAATGGGGCTGGTTTGAGTTTCAACATTTTGGCTAAACAAATCAATGAAATACCCCCAAAAAAGTGTTAAACGATCCGTGAATTTTCCTAAGTTTTCAAGTGGATATATTGATGAAAATGATTAAAGAAAATGATTAGGTTTCCAGACAAAAATATATGTTTAGTTTATGCTAAAATATAGAGAAGAAATATAGAAAATTTACTTGATTTTAAAGGAATGAGGCCACTAGGATTCAAACATGTGACCTCGCCCGTTTGGTACCTTAAATTCGCAATAAAAGAACAGGGGTCAAGGGGATTCGAAATGGGGAGTACTGGCTGAGAAAAGAGAGAGCAAAAACTTAAATAAATAAAATGGGAGGCGTGGGAATCGAACCCATGACCTCCAGGCAGCAAATGAAGGGAAAGTTTAAAAAAAAAAAAGGAAGTGTGAGGCGTGGGAATCGAACCCACAACCTCAAGGCCTGAAAGGAGAAAGGGAAAAATAAATAAGAAAATAAATTGAGGCTGTGGGGGCTCGATCCTACAACCTCACTGCCAATGCTTAGCCAAGTCAACTTTTAACTAAAAATTAAATAAGGCGGTTGAGGTGGTTCGGACCCACAACCTCACAACCCCTATCGAAATAAAGCATAAATAAATAGTGGTTGTGGGGGTTCGATCCCACAACCTCATGGTCCGTGTGAATTGGACAAGAAGAGTTAAATGTAAAAAAAGAGGTTGTGGGGGTTCAACCCCACAACCCTTCGGCCAAATAAGAGGAGAATCCAAGGAGAAAATTAAAGATAGAATGTTTATATTGGGGCTCGACCTAGGGTCCCAATGACATGAAGGCTAAAAATAAAGTAAAAAAAAAGTATGTATTGTCCTAGGGGTTCCAACTTTGGTTCCTTTGCCCAAATTTTTGTATTGATACATAAGTTATACGTGAATTAAATGTTCTAGAATAATATCACCTACTTAGATTGAAATCGATATCTTGGCATACATATAAGATACATAAGTCATGTACTACATAATCTTTGGAAGATATAAGTCACTTAACAAACTTTGAATGAAGCCTTATGGCTTGTATGTATAGACCCATAAGTCTAGCATACGTTTAAAAATTAGTGAACCTAAGATGTATATAACGAAATTAAGTAACCCTAGAAGGGTTAAGTACTAGTGTAAAACACACTAAATGCCCAAAATTGTATTAATGTTAATGAATGTGGTGACAACATGATATGAGGCTACTGTGAAAATGAGAACTATCTCAAATGAGCCTAAGTAAATGTTACCAAAACGTACTCACCTATGAGAGTGTGATTTAATGAAGAGAGCAGTCGCTATGAACACTCTAATGAAAGTATTGATATTAACACACTTAATACTAATGATGAGATGAGAAATCATCTGTTGAGCTATGATGTCCTCATACTAGAAGCCAACTTCCATTTTGTAATAGTTGAATGTAATGGAACTTTTTATTGGGACGGATAGACTAGCTATTAGCGGTGATGCCATTTTTTGGGTACGGAGGAGGTTCACATAACTCTCATCAGATGAGACTGTCCGGCATGCCGGGTATGGGTCTCCTTATATCTCCTAGTCTTCGAACCTATACTGCCAATATATGGATCTGGAGGGGTTAAATTCCCATGTACGCTAGCATATTTTGGGTCACCTTTGCCGGTGATTCCACCTCTTTTTAGTGTAGGGGAGACACTGGATTTCATGATGCTCACATGATCAATTTCGGTTAAAGTTAAAGTTCCCAATTAATGAATGAGGTCAGCCTCAAATGATGTACACAATGAAATGAATAATACCAAAGGTGTTAGGATAGGACAATGAAGATGTATGGTAGACTCAAGTAATGATACTAGGTTATTCTTCTTAATTGCACAGCAAACCTGATGAGAGTCTTAAACTACATCCTCGGTATAGCTTGTGTTTACACTAACTTATTAACGAATGCAATGAAGTACGTATGAATGGATGAAGCAGACTCTATGTTTGCTAATGAAGACGCCCTATTTGAGGTGTCATACGTTGAGCCCTGATTTTCTAAAGTCTTAATGTCAAGTGCATGATTCCAATGTCTCATTGCCTATGAATGAATGCTATAAAAGATGTTATGTGGTATATGTTATGTGATATGTGTTATGTTTAAAATGTTATGTGTTGTGTACAATATGATAAGTATGATGATGCATGTTACTCTTATGGCATGACCTTCCTAATCCAAATTTGGAAAGTTCCCTGACTTTCCTAATCAATATTTGGAATTTCTAATTCAAATTTGGAAAGTTCACTAACTTTCCTAATCCGAATTTGGCGAGTGCACTGATTCGACTTCCCATAATCATGTTGTTATGAAAGAGAAATTCTTCCTCATGAATGTCTATGGTGTGTGGTTGGATATACCCATACTTAGTACAAGTGTGTGCTAGCCCTATGCAACTCTACAATTATAGGTGCAGGCACAAGTGGAAGTTAGAGCTACATGTTGACCTTGAAGCTATCCGGACGTCGAGCATTCATCCAGACTTGGTAGGCCCTAATGCGTTGGAAGATGCTTGCCATTTATACTCTAGCTTAGTCTTAGGATTTATTTAGTTGAGTATGTTCCACTAGCGTTTCTTTCTTGTATTATTTCAGACTTTGTATTGGTGCCATTTTGGCAAGTATTTAGTTATTGCTATATTAAACTATTTGTTTCATTTGATGATCTTAATGTTAGATGGTTGATGGTGATCAAATTATGATTATATTATATATGATTAGTAAGAATGTTAAGTAACAAAAAGTTCAAATTTTCTACTAAAATTAACATAGATGAAGTAACGATGACGTATGTAGGCTTGTCTGCGACCTCAGAGAGGTCAACAACGCCTGTCTTGTCTGGGGTCTAGATTCTGGTCGTGACAAAGTTGGTATCAGTGCACTAGATTAAATTCCAAGAATAATAAGTTTTCATCAACCAGATTGAGTAGTTTCTAAGTCATGGTAATGAAGTGCACCATTATCCTGAATTAGAGACTACATGGTGTGTAGGAAAATTTCCCTTCTTCTGATCTTATCGTGCCTTTTCTAATGTTCGATTTCTTGGTGTTATGAGCGTGTCTAACATCAATACTTATTGTTTTCATTGAATGAATACTAGGAGGAACGTTGGTTAGAGGAGAAGAGGAGAAGTTGTTAGGAACAATAAGGTTCCACCCCAGGCTCCAGCTGAAGGAGTTGCTATGCGAGTTAACCTAGCTGTATTGACTGATGCGGAGGTGTGGGCATCTCTGGCCCAGATTGCAGAGGCCATCACTATGTAGGCCCAGTCTATGACTGCCCAGGTCAACTGATGAATATTGGGAGGGAGACCCCACCAGTGTGTAGCATGGCTGACAGGCTGAGAGACTTCACGATAATGAACCCTCCTATTTTCACTAGGTCTAAGAATTCAGAGGACCCCCAGGAATTTATGGATGAGGTGCATAAGATTTTGGTGGCTATGGGGGCCACAGATACTAAGAAAGCTGGCTTCCTAATCCACAGGGTGTAGCAGTAGCTGAGCCTCCTAAGAGGAACAAGTTTTATGCCCTAAAGGGCAGGGAGGAGCAGGAGAAATCCGCTTCATATGGTCACATGTATGCTACAAGTATTCTTTACTTCTGTTTAAGCTTTACTTGATCCAGGTTCTAAGCTTTCCTTTGTAACTCCATTTCTTCCTCTCACTTTTGAAATATTTCGTAAAGTTCTGCATGATCCTAGAGTGGTTAGTACACCTTTAGGAGAAAATGTAAGAACTGATAGAGTATACAAGGATTGCCCAATAGTTGTAAGTGGTAAGACTATGTGTGCAGACTTGGTTGAGTTACCCATGCATGATTTTGATGTTATCCTTTGCATGGATTGGATTCAAAGTTGTTATGCTTGATTGGATTGTCGTAGTAGAGTGGTAAGATTTTGTTTCCCTAATGAAGAGGAACTAGTCTGGGAGGGGTACAGCTTGAGTCGTCCTAATCCGTTGATTTCGAAACTTAAGGCCAATAAAAGGATGTCCAAGGGGTTATTAAGTCATATTGTGAGTGTTAATGATTTAGATCATGATATTCCTTCCATAGAGTCAGTGCGCGTTGTGAATGAGTTCCTAGATGTATTTCGTGATGATTTGCTTTGAGTCCCTCCTCCTCGAGAGATTGACTTTTGTATTGACATGGAACCCGATACTAAACCAATTTCAATTCCTCCCAACAGAATGGCTCCAGCTGAACTCAAAGATTTGAAGCTGCAGTTAAAAGATCTCACTGATAAGGATTTCATTCAGCCGAGCGTATCCCCTTGGGGCGCTCTAGTGTTGTTTGTGAAAAAGAAGGATGGAACCCTTATAATGTGTATTGATTATCGACCGCTCAACAAAGTCATTATGAAGAATAAGTATCCACTTCCCAGAATAGATGATTTGTTCGATTAGCTCCAAGGGTTTAATTTCTTCTCTAAGATTGATCTTCGTACAGGGTATGATCACCTTAGGGTTAGGGATGGAGATATCTCAAAGAAAGACTTTCGTACCCATTATGGTCATTATGAGTTCTTGGTTATGTCATTTGGTCTCACGAATGCACCTGCTGCATTTATGGATATCATGAATAGGATCTTCCGTGAATACCTTGACTCTTTTGTCATAGTATTCATTGATGACATTCATATCTACTCTAAGAAAAAGGAAGAGCATGAACAATATTTTAGACTAACCTTGCAGGTACTTAGACAACATCAGCTGTGCGCCAAATTAAGCAACTGTGAACTTCAGCTTAGATCAGTGACCTTCCTGGGTCATGTTGTGTCCGATCAAGGTGTAGAGGTGGACCCCAAGAAGACTAAGGTTGTTAAGAACTGGCCAAGACCTCTTACTCCCACAGATATCTGTAGCTTCTTGGGAATGGCTGGTTACTACCGTAGGTTCGTGGAGGGATTTTCTTCCATTATTGTCCCACTAACAGCTCTGACTAAGAAGAAGGCCAAATTTGAATGGACAGAGACTTGTGAGAAGAGTTTCTAGGAGCTCAAGGACAGACTCACTTCAGCCCAGGTACTTACTTTGCCTAAGTGCATTGAGAATTGCACTGTTTATTGTGATGCATATAGGGTTGGTTTAGGTTGTGTTGTTATGCAGGGTGCTAACGTGATAGCCTATGTGTCCAAATAGCTCAAGGTCATGAGAAGAATTATTCCACTCATGACCTGGAGTTAGTAGCTGTGGTGTTTGCACTGAAGCTTTGGAGGAACTAGTTGTTTGGACTGCATGTGGATGTGTTCACAAACCACAAAAATCTCCAGTACGTGTTCACACAGAGGGAGTTGAATCTACGTCAGCGGAGATGGTTGGAGCTTTTGAAGGATTATGACATGAATGTTCACTACCATCAAGGTAAGGCTATTATTGTAGCCGATGCTTTGAGAAGCATGAGCATGGGAAGTACAACCCACGTTGAGGATGAAAAGAAGGAGTTAGCAAAAGATGTACACAAACTGGCCAGACTAGGTGTGCTATTGGTTGACTCTAGTAGTGGGAGTGTTTCAGCTCATCCTAGTTCTAAATCATCCTTTGTAGTTAAAGTCAAGCAGGGTCAGCAACTCGATCCTTTGTTGATGGAGCTGAAGGACTCAGCATTGATAAAGATGAATGAGTCTTTCGCTTTGGGAGGTGATGACATACTTAGGTATCAAGACATGTTGTGTGTACCATAGGTGGATGATTTGCGGACTAGGATTGTTATAGAGGCCTATGGTTCCAGATATTCCAATATCCAGGTTCCACCAAGATGTATCATCATCTTAAACAGATTTATTGGTGGGATGGCATGAAGAAGGACATTACAGAATATGTGGCCAAGTGTCCTAATTATCAGCAGGTTAAGGCAGAATATCTTAAGCCTGGCGGTCTTACTCATATTATTGAGGTTCCGACTTGGAAGTGTGAGGCCATTAATATGGACATCGTGGTTCGTCTTCCGAGGAATAGGAGACAGCATGACTCCGTATAGGTTATTGTGGACAGATTGACTAAGTCTACCAACTTTATCCATGTGAAGTTTACTTACAAAGACGAGGACTATGCGAGACTCTACATAGATGATATTATGAGATGGCATGGGATTCCTCTATCTATCATTTCAGATAGAGGAGCTCAGTTTACTTCACATTTCTGGAGATCTTTCCAAAAAATCTTGGGCACGTAGGTAAAGCTTAGTATTGCCTTTCATCCTCAGACTGATGGGCAGGCAGAGCGCACCATTCATACATTAGAGGACATGTTGAGAGCGTGTGTGATTGACTTCACGGATAGGAAAGATCTATTCTTGCTCGTGAATGTCCGTGGTGTGTTCTTGCATATATTAATACTTAGTACAAGTGTGTGCTAACCCTATACAACTCTACAATTTTAGGTGCAGGCACAGGTGGATGCTTGAGCTACAGGTTGACGCTGAAGCTATCCGGACGTCGAGCATTCATGCGGACTTGGTAGGCCCATATGCTTTCGAGGATGCTTGCCATTTATATTCTAGCTTACTATTACAATTGAGTTAGTGGGGTATGTTCCACTAGCGTTTCTTTCCCGTATTATTTCAGACTTTGTATTGGTGCCATTTTGGCAAGTGTTCAGTTATTGCTATATTAAACTATTTCTTTCATTTGATGATCATAATGTTAGATGGTTGATGGTGAACAAATTATGATTATTAGAAATAATTAGTTAGAATGTTAAGTAACAAAAAGTTCATATTTTCCGTTAAAATTAACCAAGATGAAGTAACGATGACGTATGTAGGCTTGTCTGCGACCTTTGAGAGGTCAACGACGCTGGTCTCGTCTGGGGTCTAGATTACTATCTTGAAAGATTGTTTCTATAATCTTCCGTTCTTAATTATTATTTTCTCGATGCGAATTTTATTGTCTACAGTGCGTTCTTCATCGTTTCTCCGATAATCAGACGTCTCTCCTCTAGTTTCCGTTGAAAATTGCACAAGTTTGGTACAATTGATAGTTGGCCACCTTATCATTTTGAAGGGATTCAAATTCGAATTCGAAATTCCCCCTCTCGATTTCCCTCCTTTTTCAATTCCAATTCTCCCTCTTAAAATACCTATATCTTTTTCTGTTTTGGGGGGATTTTTTTAGGGGAAGCTATTTTACTATTTGAAATTGAAAGAATTTTCATCAAATAAAATAGACGTAGAGATAGAAAATCTCCAAAATATCTATGGAAAACATACATTAAGAGCTCACGAGCTTAGTGATTTTCTCATTTAGATTCGTTGTAGTTTGTCAGAATCCGGTGAGGCTCTGTTTGGTGTGAAGTCGTTGCATATTCACTATGCTGCCTCCATATCGCTGCCCAAAACATGGTAACACGTCGTTCTTGATACAATTTTTTTTTCTCTTTTCCGTTTTTAGTTGATACTTTCAGTATTGGAAATCTATTTTTGATATTCGTTTGTCTATTTAACGTTAGTTCGATGGTGATATTAGTAGGAAGAGTGTGTTTCTATCTATTTCATTAGTCGGCATATTATCCGGTTAGAGTTTGGAAGTCAGCTGGTTTAATCTTAATGCTATTCTGCTATTCATCCTTTTTAGCATGTTTTCTCGAATATAGTTGAATTTTTACTGTTATTTAATATCCTGCATATTATCCTTTCATTCTTTCACCGAGTTGAACGAATGAACTGACATGTCGAGATTTCGAATTTTCCTGTGGAGTTGGTAAGCGTTTGAACTTCGTGTTCGCATTTTCGATTAGTCTAAATTATGTTTGTGGTTCAAAGATGATTCTAAGTTTGGTTTTCTATTGGAAGTATGTCACAATATTGTGCTAAAATCATATGGTGTTTTTTGTTGCCTAGAATTTTCTTCTCTACCTGGAGTTGTGGAATATTCTAAAAAAGGGGAGATAAAGGAAAAATGTCTCTCATTGTTTTCATGCCTAACTTTAGCAAGAAACAGTGGCATATCTTGATATTTTTTGCTACTTCTTCACTCCAATTTAAGATATTTAATATTATTCTAAACATAGATACATGGTTATCTTTGCTTAGTTTTATGTTGTATCTTAATCCGAATGACATAAACTTTCCATTTGGTCACTGTTTGTTTTCACTATTAGCAATCACTACCGTTGGTTATCTTACTTTATCATGAGGAGAATGGTTTAGTTTTAAGTGGATATGCTTTGAATGTTGCATGTTTTCCTTGGTCATTTTTATCATAACATGGGTATAGTAAATCAAACACATGCATTTTGGTCTTATTTTTTTTCATTTGTCTTGACTGCATTATATATATTTAAAGCATGCTATATCATTAATCATTATCTTGTTTTAATCTCTTATATGTTTGAATCGGCTTCTCCAGAGTTTTTGGATACTCTTTTCCTAGCATTCCGTCAATTCCCTTCATTGAGTCAGCAAACATGAAGTTGAGATACAGGTTTCCAAAGGTCCAATACGAAGCTGGAAATTAACTTATTAAGTTTCCAAAATCCCGAAAATGAGTTGTATACACTGATATACAGATCTGAAATGTCAAAAGTATGAGGGATACATGTAAGGAGACAAAATAGAGCTGGAAAACTTGTATACGGGAACAATGCAAAAATACGAACATAGAATATAGCCCATATGCACCAATATACATTAAGCGTATACAAATTCTCAAAGGTCAAAAATGGGCTCAAAAGCCACAAAATAAATTTGGAAAAATTTACTTATATAAACAACTTTACTTATCTTATTATCGGTTTTTACCTTTTTTTAAAAGAAATATTACATATATCCCTTATTCCTCTCAATAATTGAAATTTTCGGATACAAAAATTCAATAGTCAAACCCACGTTTCCTACTTCATTTTTCCTCTCCCTAAGTTCACTCCACATAGTTAGCCGTTACAAATGTCAAGTAAATTTAATTTTCAAAAGAATTATTTTTCTAGTCAATCAATTTCAAAATAGGTAGGAATTGTCTTCTCTATTGTTGTTTTTTCTCTCCCTAAATTCTTAGTTTATGAAATCTGTACACATGAAGACAACCAACCACAAAAGGTATTAGGTTTTATATGTATTTTTTTCTGGATTAAATTGCATAGGTTAATATGTTATTAATTTTTTGATGAAGGATGTTGCTAGTAAATCTATGTACTGCACGATTAAATTTTTCGGCAAAATCCAATATTGAACCTCAAGAAAGTACCTTTAAGTTTAATTAACAATGAACTTCACCAATACAATTCGATTTTGTCATAATGACCAAAACATTGATTGTATATGCCGTAGAGATTGATGATCAAATCCATGACTGCAGCTGTATGTATCTGTTATATTATGATTTTTAATAGTGTTTATAGTTCATTATATATTATATAAACTTTATATTTCATACATATTTTTCTTGAATATAATTAAATGTATCATTAACATATTTGCTAACACTTGTTTGTTCTTAAACTTCAAATACAGATTGATGATACTGTCAAGAATCAGAAATAGTGAATGTTTCAGAAGTCTAACCGAAAGATGAGAATATTCATGATACTACCAAAACTCAACACTAAATAGAGATTTTTTCAGAAATCCAACTCATATATGAAAATATTCATGTTACTCCAGACGTAAGTGTACATAAGATTGTATTAGTATGATCATATAATTTAGTATTATGATACATTATCAAATGTTTGATACATCACAATTTGTTTGTATATGATGCATTATCAATTTAATGTACCCTGACTAATACTAGATGCTGCTTCTTTAGGATGATGAACCAGATCAACGCACTCAAGATCTTAATGAAGCAAAAACAAATGAAGACATATAAATAGTATATATCATGCATTAATTTAATAGGCATGATACTTTATTCGAATTTATACTAAATATATCTCATATTCATTTTTTTTGTATATGGTACATAGCTACGTCGAATATGGACATGTTTTATAAATACTAATTTATACTACATGTATCAATTTCCAGGCAAACAACTTATGAGCAACAATTAATTGTTTAATGTATCCCGTAATAACACAGTACTTATCAGTTGAAAGAAGATACATAAATAGTGATATATCATGCACTAGCTTTTTAGATATGATACGTGAACTCAAATTTATACGAAATGTATCAATTGCATAACATCTATTAAATAATAATGTCTCAATCTCAAATCTAACATCTTATGACTTATAAGCAACAATTTCTTATTTGATGTATCTAGTATAAATACAATATTTATCAAGAAAACTATATTATATTAGTACTAAGAATTATTGTATAAATTGTCGTACATATTTGTCTTATATAAACTAGTACAAAATTTGAATAAAATTAAGTATAAAATTCATTAATGCATAAGCACGTAATACTATTTCTTCTCATTAGTGTTAGTCAATTGTTGAATCATTTTAACACCTAACTAATGTAATGTAATATATAACTTGATTGTAATTCAATTATGAATTTACTTGATAATTTGTTCTAGTTAGTTGTGCATTGAATTATGTTGATACATTGAATAATTAGTTGTGTTTATTCTTGATTCATTCGTTTATCTAATTGATAAATTAGTCTTACTTATACATTTATAGATTCACTTGATTTTATTTTACTTACTATTTTCGCAACCTTATTGTATCATATAAATTTTCAACTATATAATGATACATGATATAAAAATGTATCTGAACCATATCGAATGGAACCATCTTCATAAACACGTTCTATGTCACATTATTATCAAATAGCTAATGATACATTATTTTTTTAAAAAAAGTATATGAAACAGAATGTGTTACAAAAAATGAATACATGGTCGAAAATCTTAATATTTCAAATTATTGTATCAAAATATCACCAGCTATTAGTAAATTGTAATGTTTTGTCAAAGTAAAAGTTGGAAAACAATAACTAAAAATCGATAATCTCAAAATAATTTATCTGAAACATAACAGTAGTCCCAAAAAAGTGTTTGTCATTCTCCTTTCGGAAAGAAAGTACAATTTCTTAAGGCAAACGTTGTATCGTCATCCACCTATATATATTGAATAAATAAATTTAGAAGATGGAACACTTATACACATTAAAAAGTGAGAGATGCATCACATATCAATTAATTCAATTTAAGATACTCAAAAACCTAATGATATTTCACTCTAGATACACGATAATTTATAGATTGATATATATAAAGAAATTTATATTTTGATAAATAAAAATTAACATGTGTCTGATACTTTATAGTAATAACACACTAACTCACATAGAAATTCATTGCATATACAAGTAAAAATAAATCAAGTTTCAATCAACAATGTATCATGATCTATATGTGCATATACAAATTCAAATTTTAAAAAAGAAATTCACATGTATCTGATATTTTATATTAAAAGTATAGTAACTCGCAGATCTTCAAATCCATAACGTCTACTTCAATGTTTTAATGTATCAATTATACTAGTAATTTATCATGACTTATCAATCATATATAAATTCATGAATGAAAAACAATGATTAAAGCACATGAATATGTGTTTCATACCTTTTCTATTAAACATTTAAATCGAAAATTGAAGTTATGGCAAATAATAACTATTTCTACCCAAGCTAAGTGTAAAATAACAACTTTCGGTTGCTTTGATATTTGGGATCTGCCATTACACAATGGTAAGTAACCACCTGTACAAAAACAAAGATACCAAGAAAATTGGCAAAGACACCCAACCTGATCGTCCATTGTGAGATTCGTGTAGAATTCAAAGAACTCAAAAGCTACGATCTTCGATTTTTTCTTCCTTCAAGAGTGTTAATCAAAAACCAAAATATTCATTATGTATCTTATCAAATTTTCAACAAAAAAATTGAATCCTACTCGAAAGTTTCTTCGTTCAAATATGGACAAAGATGAACATTGATTATGATTTTTAAATTGATTTATTATTTTAGGATACACGTTTCTTTGATTGATACAGTAAAAAGCAATTGAATAGCATAAATTATGGGATATTAATTTGATTTTCTATTTTATTTTGCAACAGCCATATATATAAAGTATCACAATTAATGTATCCACACAACCAATTATGTATCCGGATGTCTAATATTTAAGAGATTTTCATAAAATTGAAAAAAGTAGGGATAGGATGTAATATGAGTTTTACACCATGGAATTTAGGTACGGTATACAATAAATATCCAGCAATTCTTTTTGAATTTAATGGGCCTGGGCCTATTTTTGCAATCTTAGATCAGGACAAGTTACAAGACTTGGGCCACAAGCCCATCAAATTTGGAATTTGGGCAAAAGGCCCAAATTTATTACTCTCTCCCTTTTCCTCTTATTCATTTGTGATTATGTTGACTAACATTATATTTATAGTTTGGTTTTAACTTAATTAATTCCCAAAAGATAGTCATGTTATCTATTATGTTAAAATTTAAATGTTATTTATTTATTTAATATTTTGTTCTATTTTATTTTAATTGTCTTGCAAAATATAAATTAATCACTTTAAAAATTCGCTTTAAGTTTATTTTCCCTTTAAATAAAATTTAGTTTTATTTCTTAATAAAAACCTTAAAAGTTGATTGAAAAGTCGTTTTAGTCAAATCGCCGGTCAACTGCAAGTTAGCGGACATCCGAGAGCCTAAAACCTTCTCCTAATGTACATTGAACTTCGAACTATATTTATTTCAAATTGATTTTTATCTGTTTAAATTATTTTGAAAAATTATGTTTTTTTCTTGATTTTTATCAAAAAATTAAGTGGCGACTCTATTTAGTTGAAAAACCGATTTCTCTTAAATCATAAGTTTGAACGATTTTCCGAATGCAACTCATTTTTTTATTTTATTTTTTCGAGTAAAACAATGGCAGACGGTCAATGTATGACTTCAAGTTCACATGCAGTGGGGGCATTTTAGATATGCAGGGGAACAAATTCTAGATCCAACTACATTATATGTAGGGAAAGGGAATTCTCAGAGGAAATTTAGGATAAAAAGAAGAATTTGGATCAAATATGTGATCATTGTAAATTGTAAGGCCACATTAAGGACAATTGTTTCTGGTTAGTTGGACACTTTGTTGACTGGAAGTTCAAAAAGAAGTCAGAACCACCAGAAAATTAAGTTCAGAAAAATAAGCAACACGTCATGGCAAATCATGAAAATGCTATCAGATATGATAATTATGATGATGCATTTGGCCCTTTTGTCACGGACTTAGATTCTTACTAAAGCTCCGTGAGACACTTGACAACTTACTCACAAATCATTCACGATCTTGTAATCTCAAATAAGACTTTAAAACTAAGATCGCTAAGAGAATGAAAGGAAGACTTAGAAAGATTTGAGAACTTTGGACGAAGGCTTTCATTATTTGGTAGATTGCTTACAACTTGTTGGATTGCTTGTTTCAAGCTTGGATAAATTTACAAATGAGTGCCCCACCTATTTATACTACAACCTAGGGGCTAAAGTGTAAAATAATATTTACTTTATAAGTCCTCCTAATAATTACACTTTGGTCCCTCTCTAGAACTTTCTACATGTTTTAGGATACTCTGAAGCTTTCTAAGACATCTTCTAAGTTATTCTAGAGCCTTCCAAGAAAAGCCAGAAGGAATTCTCGAGTCTTCTTGGAATATCTAAGGGCCTCTAGAGTTTTCTATAAACTTCTCCAAAACTCTATACTCTTCCGCCTCTATCCAGATGAAAAATCTTACTATGAATTGGAGGGATACGACACTCTCCCCCACATACTGATGCAACGATCGCATCACATTGTCGCTGCATCAGAAAACGAGTCTTGTTTCTCGTATGCACGACCTACAATCCATTGACTCGTTCAATGCCCTCGCAAAATTCCTTTAATTACTTCTTTATTCTTCTAACTCTGCCCCACGATCTACCTCCTTCCTGTGAGGCAAGGCCTCAGTGGCTTTTTTGACATCACAACATTGTTCCCTCTTGGAACCTTCTTCGTGTTAGTGGCAAGGTCTTCTTAGCGCCATTGTGTTCTTTCAAAGTTGTAATAATGTCTACAAATGTCGAATTCTCCTTATTAGGATTTTTCTTAAGTTGCATGGTTGTTAATCAAAACGACCTTTCTATCTTTGGTACCTTAACCATAAGAACCATACAAGTTCGTCCTTGCTCTATGACCAGAATTCGTCGACGTAAGGATCGTTCACAGCGTGGCACTACTGGAAGATCTCTTGCCCAAGTATCATATCGAAGAGGTGTAAATGAACGATAGTGAAATTGGTCTTACCTTGCCATACGCCGAGCGTGAAGCTTACTCCATGTGTGACTCCGCTAACAGGAGTCAATGGTGCATTGACCATCTTGATTTGGGCGTTACTTGGACTGTAACTCATCCCAAACCTTTTTGTTGTCGTCTTGGTCATGAATTGGGCCTTTGCACCCGTGTCGACCATATCACGAGTGATTTTTTCATTAATCATGATGTCCACATACTGCTTGCCATATTCCTTTGGATTCCTTGATGCTTTGCGATTGCTCCGCATAGTCCTACATAGCCCAACTGCGTCATCTCGGCGCCTTGTTCTTTCTCTTGTGCTTCCTTCTCTTTTCGCTCTCGCAGGATAGCACCAAGGATCTTCAGTTCAGCGCACCTTTTATAGCAATGCAACCCATCGCATATGTAGCAACCACCTCTTTTGGCAACCTCTGTCTTTCTCTCTGTGTCACCATGACGTGAAGACATCTAGCCATCGGACTTATAGGTATCATGCATCTTAGGATGTGGCCACTGCTCTTCGACTTTGCCACAATATCCCCCACCATGGTTATGACTAACTCTCTTCTCCTCTCCTCTAGCTCAATCGGCCTTCTCGTGGTTGAAGTCAGTCAAAACTTCGGCGTGCATGATGGCTTCATCAATAGTACTGACCTGTCGGCGTTGCAACGCCATCCTGTACCAATTCTGCTATCCATCAATGAAGTGGAACAACATATCTTCATCTATGAGGTTCGGAATCTTAAGTGTGATGATGGTGAACTCCTGCACATATGCGTGTTTCTTCCCGTATGCTTAAGTTCCCTAAACTTGCGCTTCGCCTCATAGATGACATTGTTAGAGAGGAAGGTTTTATTGAACTCCTCACCGAATCGCTCCCAAGTGTTGATGGTGCAACGTCTATTCCCTAATTTAAAATCTTTACGCCTCCACCAGAACATGGCCATCTCCGAAAGATATAACACAACGGTATTGATCTGGTTTTCGTCTCTCATTACTCAGTTACACTTTAAGTAATCCTCCAAGTGCTACAGGATTGGGTGGCTTGGGATCCTAGAATCTGGCCTCTCTATCATGGTCGGGTGATGTAGATCCTCTAGCCTCTGTGCCTTCCTTGAGCGTCATAACTTCGTCCTTCAAAGTTTCAATAGTGCTTAATGCTTCCATGAACTGACACTCAAAGGAAGTGACGGACTCCTTCATCTCGAACTCGTCCCACTGGCGACCCTCCAACTCCTTATGGATATTTTTAATCTCCTCAAGGGTGAAGTCCTCAAGGCTCTTGAACTTGCTGTCGGCCACATTCATACGCCGGACTAATATCTCCACGGACTGTCTCGCCACTTCCATCCTTGCGACCCATTCTTCTCCAGTGGAGACGTCGATAACATCCTCATCAAGTTCATCGTCACTTGCTTCGGTGATCGAGGGTGGATGAGAGGTTATCACATCGCTTGATGTGGGATGAAGCGGCACCTCCTCATTACATTTTTGATTCTTCTTTACCTTTCGGTTCTTCTTTCCACCATCCAAATCGATGTTGGTGGTGCTAGCGCCGTTTACGTCTCCCTCGATAGTCATTCCCTTAGTATCAACCTCTGCTCTGATACCACGTTGTCACAGACTTAAAGTCTTACTAAAGCTCCGTGCGGCACCTGACCACTTACTCATGAATCTTTCACGATCTTGTAATCTCAAGTAAGCCTTGAATACTAAGATTGCTAAAAGAATGAAAGGAAGATTTAGAAAGATTTGAGAACTTTGGAAGAAGATTTTTTATTTGGAAGACTGCTTACAACTTGTTAGATTGCTTGTTTCAAACATGGATGATTTACAAATGACTGCCCCCATCGATTTATACTACAACCTAAGAGCTAAAGTGTAAGTAATATTTACTTTACAAGTCCTCCTAATAATTACGCTTCGGTCCCTCTGTAAAACTTTATACATGTTCTAGGATATTCCAAAACTTTCTAAGACATCTTTCTAAGGTATCAATGACAACTAGAGAAACAGATAAAGGAGATAGATGGACAATAGATTCAGGTGCTAAATGCCATGTAATATCTAATCCCAATATATTAATATATGCATCTAGTTGTCTAGGCAGGAAGGTGCATTTACCTAATGATCAATCTAGTTCAGTGTCTTACGTTAGTAAATGTGAGACTATTGATTGAAATGTGTTGAATAATGTTTTGGTGGTACCTGCATTCAAGCATGATCTTATTTTAGTATCACAGATTACAAGAAAATAGAAATGCTCAGTTAACTTCTTTCCTCAATTTTTTGTTCTTCAGGACCTCTCCAATGGGAAATTAAAGTAAAGAGGATTTGTAAGGAGATTGATGGACTCTATTACATATTCAGAAACCATGTGGAGAAGGAATGAATGATGAGATGGTGTCCCTCACACAAAACTCATATGCATACAAGCTCCTTTGCCACTATAGGCTAGGACACCATTCAATAAAGGTCTTGAAATATATAACTCTAGGAAAAGTGAATATAGACATTATTGCATGTAATAAATGTTCAATATGTCCCCTTTCAAAGCAAACCAGATGGATTTTTCACACAAGTATATCTAGAGCTATTGAGGTTTTTGACTTGCTTTACTTAGATGTTTGGGGACCCTATAGAACTGCTACTCATAATGGTTGTAGATTTTGCTTGACAATTGTTGATGATATTCAAGAATGACCTGGTTGTATCTATTGAGGATGAAGAGTTATGTCTCCAAGTTCTAAAGTCTTTTTTTGCTTTAGTTCAAACTCAGTTTAACAAGCATGTGAAAAGGATAAGATTAGACAATGGCACAAAGTTCTTTAATACTGAATGCAATACTTTGTTTAAGTCTCTTGGTATTATTCATGAATGTATTTTTACTCATACTCCATAACAAAATGGAGTGGTGGAGATAAAGCACAAGCACATACATGAGGTAGCAATGGCACTAAGATTTCAAGGTGATATTCCTATAAGATTTGGGGGAGAGTGTATAGTAGTTGTTGTTCATCTAATTAAAAGATTACCTACTGATGTTTTGAACGGACAAACTTATTTTCAATGGCCATAAGGCAAATATTGATCATCTTAGGACAATAGTATGTCTATGATATGCAACTAGAATGGTTAAGCCTAATAAGTTCACTCCCAGAGCTGATGCATGTGTTATAATGGGATACTCAACAACTCAAAAGGGTTATCTCATGTACATTATGTCTCAGTAAAAGCTCTTGGTAAACATAGTTGTTGTTTTGAAGTAGTATGTGTTTCCCTTTTATTAGATGACCAACAAACAACCATCCCATTATTGATTATGAACTTGATAAGACACATATGCCCATAGAAGAAAACTTAGTAGATCTGAATGTTGAATCTTCTGAGCTTGATTATTCTTATCTGGAAGATATTACCCCGATCAGATGTATTCAATGCTTTTCTATTGTGTGATTTCTCTTAAGAGGTATATATGGAACTGCCTAAGAGATTTTGTGATTAGGGGAAGAATAAACATTGTAAACTTGTTATGTCACTATATGGACTTAAACAATCATCAAGACAATGGAATGTCAAGTGGACATAGGCTTTCTTTACTTCAGGCTATACACAGATTCACCTAGATTATTCATTTTTTACTAAATGGAGTGGATCTTGCTTGATAATAAACTTTGTATGTTTTGATGATCTGTTGATTACAAGAAATCATATTGAGTTAATCGAAGAAACTAAGTGTGTATAGTACATCTATTTCAAAATTAAAGATCTAGGAAAGATTAAATTTATTTTGGGAATTGAGTTTCTTAGATCAAGCAAAGGTTTTGTGTGAACCAAAGGAAATATGCTTTGGAGTTGATAGCTGAAGTTGGGCTAGGAAATGCTAAACCAAGTTTGACACCACTAGAATGCAACATAAAGTTGACCAATGTAGACTTTGATAAAGATATGAAGACTACTTACATTGTATTTGAGGATGTTTCTAGATACCAAAGGCTTATAGGTAAGCTGCTTTATCTTACAACACAAGGCCGGATATAGCTTTTTTAGACTGACCTTAAGTCAGTTTATGAAACAACCAAAAATGTCACACTAGATTACTGTTATAAGGGTGATCAAATACATTGAACTTGAACCAGGGAACGGATTGTTGTTGAGCGCAGATGACATACCTCACTTAACAGGCTATTGTGATGCAGATTGGGTTGTTTGTCCAAATACAAGAAGATTAGTTACTTGTTTTGTATTTGAAGTTTGTTGATTCTCTCATTCCTGGAAATCGAAAAAGCGGAATACTTTCCATAGGAGTTCTGCAGAGGCTGATTATATGAGTTTTTCTAGTTTAACATCTGATGTAGTATGGATTGCTGACTTGTTCATGGAACTGAATGTCAAACTGATTAAACCATCTTCTGTTTTTTTGTGATATCAAGGTTGCTATATAAATTGGTGCAAACCTAGTGTTTCATGAACGTACACATAGAGATTTAATGTCATTTCATTTGAGAAACGATTCAGAAAGGACTCAAGACAACCTACATCAACACTAAAGACTAACAAGCTTATTTTCTTACTAAGGTTTTGGAAAGGACACAACATAAATTCTTACTATATAAGCTTGGAGTAATGAACATTTTCAGTACAACCATCTTGAGGAGGATTATTGGAATTGATTAATTGATCAGTGGATTAATTTAATTAGTTAGTCAAGATAGTTAGCTTTATTTTAAGTTAGTTAAAAAGTTTGTTAGGTTGTCAGATAGTTCGTTAAACTTGCCAGTGATCAGTTGGTTCCATAAGTTGTATATGTATACATGCAATGTAGCTGACGTACAGTTAATTGTGATGAATGGTAAAGTTTCAGTTTACACCTAAATCTCTCTTTAAATCTACAAATGTATGATGACCTTTTTCTAGTTGTTTCATTCGTTGCTAGGTTCTTCGTGCTTTTGACATTATCATGTCTCTAATGAAATTTCCGCTGCCTTCTCAGCGACTTTAAAATAAATTTTTAGCAATATTTTTTAACTAAAATGGTTATCTGGGGAACATTCACAAGAAAAATAATTTCTTAACTAAACACTTTAGGACAATGATTTCTATTTTTAACAGAGTAATGGCGTCATTATTTAGACTTCAGACTCATTTATATTGTAGGTATTTCCTTTTCTTTTAATTACTGTAAGAAACTTTGTTGACCCTGATAAGGTCAATGAAGATTATAAGGGTAGGTACAAAACTGTTAAAAATAGTTCTATAGGTGTTACAAGGGAATTTATAGTTTAGGGTTGTGTTAAGTAAAAGATACTGGAAAATTCCTACATAATGCAAGGAATATCTTGGTCAATAATATGAATCATTGGCCTTGCTGGATTGGAAAGTATATCCATTAATGGTACCATAGAATCCATTTATGGTCTATATTTTGGTTACCTGAGTTGTGGATGTATGAGGGAAAAGGCATAGATTTCCTCTTTAACTTGTCCTGAAAAGAAAGTTACACTATTAAACTATCATGGTGACCAATTACGCACCTTAACTATTCAAAAGTGACCTATAACATTTTTGTTATTTTTATGTACTCTTGAAGGTCAGGGCAGACCCTCATGGGCTTCAAGGGGTTCAGCCGAACTCCCTCAGAAAAAATTATTTAGATCGTATAAAGGGTAAGTTTTCTGTATTTATGTAGATATATATATTTTGAAACCCTTAATGACAAAGAGAAACTGATAGCTCCCCTTGAAATTAAGTTTCATGATGAGTGTTCAAATCCCATTGTTAGTGTTTTTTTTCTTTCTTAGTTTCAGTCCTTTCACTTTTTTTAGTGTTTTATTTTATGAAACTTTATTTTTGGTTTTAAACCCCAAAAAAATTAGTGGTCCGCAACTTAAAACTATATACAACTACTTCATCGAAATTTAGTTTTGTTGGATTATATACATGTTTGTACTTTTGTTTTACCAACCTGCTAAATGAAAATCTTAGATCCGCCACTACTTGAAGGTTATGAAACCTAGTAAGCAATGTATGCAACATGTTGATAACCGTCTCGATGAAATCTACTTAGCCAGCTTGCAGAAGTTTTTGTATTATGCTTTGAAAAAAAAAAAAAAGAGAAGAATATGAAATAGGATGTCCATTTGTCAAATGTTAATACAACTTTAGGAACTCGTCAATTAATTGAGACACATTTGCTAGTATATGGAATACTTCGTAATTATACTTTTTGGTATAACTATGGAGAACGTATTGGTAAGCTACTATTTGAATCATACTCAAAAGATGAAGATGAAGATCACAATGGTAAGGCAGTAGAAGGATGTGGCAGTGAAGATGAAGTAAAAGAGCATGAGAGATTTGTATCCAAATCTTGACGGAGGAATTACACATACCGATCGTGATGACTTACTTGAGGAGGAACAAAATGTTGAATTTTTTTTCAGCCTATCGAAATATTTCTAGTTGCCATTATACCACAATTCAAAAGCTTCAAAGCTTTCCTCTTTGATAAAATTTCTTCATATTAAAAGTATGGGTCGTTTGAGTAATGCGTCATTTACAATGCTATTGAAACTGTTGAAAGAGGAGTTGTTGCCTAATGTGACAAATTTTCCGAACTCATATAATGAGTCAAAGAAAATAATTCAAGAACTCGGGATTTCATACAACAAGATTGATGTGTGTACTAATGAAAGCATGTTATATTGAAAGGAGGATAGCTTACTTAATTCTTGTAATGTTTGTGGTGCGTTCAGATGGAAAATAAATACATATTGTGAATAAACACGGAATAAAAAGGTAAAAAATAACATCAAAGAGTTTATACTATTTTCTTTTAAATCCTAGACTTCACAAATTGTTTATGTCTACAAAGGCATATACTCTAATGATATGGCTTAAGGATAATAGATTAATGATTGAATAATCAGGCACCCGACTAATTCAGTGGCATTGAAGTCACTTTATTAACTTCATCCTTTTTTTGCGGTTGAGTCTTTAAATGTTCGAGTCAAACTTGATGGTGATGGATTTCAACCATTTTGGAATGCAAAAGCCTCATACAAAATTTGGCATGTGGTTCTTATTCCTTATAATTTACCATCTTTGTTGTGCATAAAGAAAGAAAAATTTATTTTGTTAATGCTTATTTCGTGTCCAAATGGTCCACAAGTTTCAATTGATACATAATGAACCTTTAATAGAGGAATTGAAGGAGTTGTGGAAAGTTGGTGTTGAGACCTATGATGCGTCAACTAAATAATTTTTAAGTTGCATGCTTCTCTAGTATGGAGCATCAATAACTTCCCAACATATGGAAATTTATCACGATGGAGTACAAAAGGAAAATTTTCATGACCACGTTGCAATAAAGGCACTGTCTTAATTCAATAGGCTAATTTTAAGAAACAGTGTTTTATAGGTTATCGGTGTTATCTTTCGTAGAATCACAACTTTAGAAGTGAGAAGGACTCATTTCATGGTACAACAGAGAAAATGTCCCCACCAAAAGTGAGTTCTTGTATTGAGATACTTAATCAATTGCAAGATCTTGAAGGATTACATTTATCAAAGGATCCTAAGATAAGAAAGAAGAAATCACATGAAATTGAATGGATAATTGAAATAAAAAACTATCTCTTTTGAACTTCCATATCGGAAGTGTCTCTTGTTGCTACATAATTTGGATGTTATGTATATTGAAAAATATATGTGATAATATCATGGGGACAAATATGAATGTCTAAAAAAGACCGAGGACACAATTAAAACTCGATTAGACTTGCAAGAGAAGAACATTAGGTCAGAATTGCAACCCATTCAAAGTGGGAGAAATTTGACTTTCCAAAAGCAGGCTACACATATTCTCATAAAAGATAAGCACAAATTTGTGAATTTTCTTAAAGAATCTAAAATGTTATGATGATTTCCATCTAATATTTCTCAGTATGTGAATTAAATGATCACACGATATCTGGATTGAAAAGTAATGATTATCATATTATGTTGCAACATCTACTCCATCTTGCACTTCGTGGTTTGTTGTCTAAAGAAGTGTGTGAGCCGCTGATTGAATTATTTATATTTTTAGTTTTCTTGGATCAAAATAGTTGAGTATTGAAAACTTGGAACTTATTGAAGCACAAATACCCAAAACATTTTGCAAGTTAGAAAAAGTCTCCCCTCCTTCTTTTTTTGATTTCATGGTGAACTTACCTGTTTATTGAGCTACTGAAGCTTAAATTTCTGGACCAAATCATTATCAGTTGATGTATCCTATTGAACGATGGCTGCATACATTTTTTTAAAAAAATTTTGCACTGTTGCAACATTGCAGCCAGTTGCTCGTTTTTTATGCTCACTTTTTGTAACTTTTTCACTGTTCTAAAATTACAGCCATTGTCCATGATACTATACTCCTTGTTGGAGGATTTGAACATGTAGAGAATACAGTTGCTAAATTTCACTTGAATACTCACTAATTTCTATTTTTTGTGGCTTTTCAATATCAAAAACAACACCAACAAAAGTAAGAAGAAGAATGTTATTTAAGATGTCACACTAAATATGACCTTGCCTAGGCTATTATTCGTCATGAACTCATAGACTAGGAATTTTTCTACTCCATTAATGTAGTATCCTACCAACTTGGTTGGGTTACGATATTGTACATTTGCTATTAATTTGACTTCATTCTCAAACTCAGTATATCCTTGGGTGAAGTCACGTCTTGCTTCTTCCCTTTTATTTCTACTCCCCATTTTCTAATACACCCTACATATATTATATATCATTTGGGTATTAATTTTGTCATCTTAGTTATTGTAAATAAGCATTTTCATGCTTGTCGAAAAATAATAATAAGCTTATAAACATTGCCAAAGCCATCTTTCCTTATCTTATTAGCCGTACACATTTTTTTTATAAGATAGGGCATGATGGATATGACAATGTTTATAAGATTATTATTTCTTTTAAACAAGCATGAAAATGCATATTTACAGTAATCCAGGCACCATAATTAATACCAAAATAATACATAATATTTGTAGAGCGTACTAGAGAATAGCGTAGAAATAGCAGTGAAAAAGCAAGACATGACTTCACGCCAAGAATATACTAAGTTTGAGAATGAAGTCAAGTTAATAGCATAGCGACAACATCGTTACCTAACCAATTTATTGGGATACTGATTTAATGGAGCGGAAAAATTTCTGGTCTATGAGTTCATGTCGAATAAAAGCTAGGCAAGGTAATATTTGGTATGAAATATTAAATAACATTCTTACTTTTTACTATGGTTTACGTTATTTGATATCGAAAAGACAAAAACTTAGGAGTATTCGACTGATATTAACTATTTTTTGTACATGTCTAGATCCTACAAGAAGGGGTGCACTAATATGGCCAATACATATAAGACTTGGAAACTAATGGTAAACTATTTAAGGAAGCTTGAAGACTGATGGAACACGTCGAAGTTACTGGTCCATCGAAACAGGCCAACTAGTTAGTGTTAGAGTCATACTAGGACTAGACTACTAAACCCTATGTGATGTACGACTAAGCTACTAAATATTATTGGAGTCGACTAGGTTAGGGTATTTGACTTGTAATAAAATACTACCCATGTAAATATTTGTGTTGTTGTAGGATTCTTAGTATAACGAGAATATAACTCAAGTCCTATATAACTTCGGTCCAAAGACCTACCCTTGTGTGTTCATAGGGTACAACAATTTACACAAAGGATATATAGGCTATCATCCCTGTACAATGAGGGTTTAAATATCAAGACATGTTGTGTTTGATGAAAACACATTACCCTATGTGTCTCTAAAGCAATCTTAAACTAACATTGGTGTCTCACCTCACCTTTTTACTTTTGTTGAATCTTTCTCTAAACTGCTGGCACATGATAATTTTTATTCAAAGGAAGTACATGTTGCTAGCCCACACATTAATAGTGATAATGCTGCTACACCTCATGTACTCATTGATGATGAGAAGTATTATTAACCTCTCAGGCGCAGGATCAGATGCTAAGGAACAAGTTGAAGCTGGTGACCCATATAGTAGTGTTGAAACTCCAATTGCATATTTTTAATCTGTCGGGAGCAGGGAGGAAAGGGTTTCTCTTCCAGTTCCAACAATTGATCATCATCAAAGAACCACTTTAGTTGATGTACCAATTGACCATCAACCTGACAGTGCTACACTCCAGTAAACTACATTGGTTGATGTACCTGTTGAGGTACTTCCTGCACCACAAGGGCATCATATGATAACCAGGCACAAGACGAAGGAACTTCACCTGTCACTTGTTGCTCGCAGTGGCACATAAATTGTAGGAGAACCAAATACAACTAAGGAAGCACTAAAATCACCTCATTGTCTTGCAGCAATGCACGAAGATATTGATGCTTTACATACTAACAAAATATCGATTTTGGTGCCCAAATCTTCTGGTATAAACTTGGTTGGGTAAAATGGGTGTTTAAGACAAAATTAAAAATTTTGATGGGACAATAGATAGATACAAGGCCATACTTATGGCTAGGGGATTCTCACAGTTTTAATTGACAGATTTTGAAGAAACATTTAGTCTTGTAGTTAAGGCTACAAATGTTAGGGTGGTTCTGCCCATTGCTGTCAGTTCAAATTGGGAAGTCAGACAGTTAGATGTCAAAAATGTCTTTCTCCATGGCTTCTTACAAGAAGAGGTGTACATGAGTCAACCTCTTGGTTTTATTGATCACAGTATCCTCAGCATGTATGTCTACTCAAAAAGGCATCGTATGGTCTTAAACAAGCACCAAGATCCTTGTTTTATATGTTTAGCATGCATCTCTTACACCTGTGTTTCATTTGTAATAAGGCTGACCCTTCCTTATTTACTTTGCAAACTCACAAAGGCAAAATATTTCTCTTGTTATATGTAGATAATATTATTGTCAAAGGATGTGGTCCACCTCATGTGTCAGAGTTGGTTCTACAACTTGGGAAGGAGTTTGCTATGAAAGATCTTGTCCCATTACACTACTTCCTAAGAATTGAGGTGAAATATTTCGAAGGTGGAATTCGCTTAAATCAAAGAAAGTATGTTGTTGAGATGTTGTCCAAGACAGAGATGACTTTGGCAAAGGTTGTAGCCACTTCTTTGGGTAAAAACATGGTTTGGATGAAGTTGTGGGAAGTCTTGTAGATGCATTCTTTTACAGAATGATAGTAGTGAGACTTCAATATTTGATCCTCACAAGACTTGATATCACTCATGATGTGAATTTAGCAGGCTAGTTTATACAAAGCCCAAACATTCAACATCTTCAAGGGGTAAAAAGGATTCTCAGGTACATCAAAGGTACTATACACTTTAGACTCAGAATTATTTCACAATCACCATGTAGGTTGTATGGCTACTCTGATGCTGATTTGGGAGGTTGTACAACACCTAGGAGATCAACTACACTCTATAGCATAAACCTAGGTGCAAATTGTATTTCATGGACCTCCAAGAAACAGAACACAGTAGCCCAATCTAGTGTTGAAACAGAGCATAGAGAACTAGCCTCCACTGCCGCAGAAATGACTTGGATTTTGTATCTTCTTTATGACCTTGTAATGTTCTTTTGATCTGTTCCTACGTTGTATTGTGATAATATGCGTGCCTTGTACAGGACAGTTAATCCAGTTATGTATGCTAGAACAAAACATGTTTAAATGGACTGTCATTTTTTTCATGAGAAAGTGGCCAGGGGATGACTTCTTACTCAATTTGTGAAGTGTAAGGATCAAAAGCTGATATTAATACCAAAGCCTTAACACAATAGGTTTTCTCTGATTTTGTAGCTAGTTAGGAGTTACAGTTCCTCCACTCACAAGCTTGAGTGGAAGTGTTGAAGGAAACTTGACGACTGATGGAACACGTCGAAGGAACAGATCCATCAAAGCAGCCTTACGAGTTAGAGTTAATTTATACTAGGACTAGACAACTAAATCCTAAGTAATGTACGACTAAGCTACGGAATATTATTGGAGTCGACTAGGATAGGGTATTTGACTTGAAATAAAATACTACCTATGTAATTATTTGTGTTGTAGTAGGATTCCTAGTATAACTACAATAGGACTCTTCTCCTATATAAGGAGCTTGTTACTGAACATTATAGTTATCAACACATCATTGATTTTTCCATGCTTTCGTGAGATTTCTACTAAACTGAGCAGTTGGCTGCAATTTTTCAGCACTGCAGAAAGTTTAAAACAGAGAGCACAAAATATTTAGCAGTTGGCTGCAATGTTGCAGCAGTGCCAAAAATTTAAAATTGAGCTAGCATAAAAAAATTGAGCAGCTGCCTACAAGTTTTCCGCAGTCTAGAAATTTTAAAAATAAAATTTATGCAGCTTAAAATTTAAAAACAGAGCCAGCATAAAAAAATTATGGTTGCAAAAATTTTCTACAGTCGCCTCACCTCACCTCGTCTCCTCGCCAAACTATTCTTTGAACACTCACTAATTTTGCATACAACTATAGACAACATTGCACAAAAAACTCATGTTCCTATATAAATATAAATGAATTTCGCTCGTCTTCACAAAATACCACTTTCAATAAGAAAACTCTCAATACAAAAATGACTCCCAACTATTGAAAATATGGTAGCAAATAAAATGTTGTCTTCTAAGTTGTTGTCAAACCGAAGTAGACTGCAACTATTATAGAGTGANGTATATGTACATACATATATATAAAGCGTCAATTGTAAGCAATAAGAAGTCACCGACTGTAACGAAAAATAAGAGAACAAGATTCATTTTCGATATTGTATTTTATTATACTGCACAATTAACACAATAGGAAACAAGTCTATTATTCCATCTTTCTTAAAATTTACTTGTGTGACTGGGAATATTTCTTTTTCACATCAAAAGACCCATTTTTTGTTATTTAATTATACATTCATTACATTGTTATGTTTCAACAAAATAAATTAAAAAGTCAAATATATTGTTACTAACCTGGTCAATTGAAAAGACTGTGGTCATTCAGTTGAGGAGGACGATGTTGTAGGTGGGACATATGATTATTGAGCAGTGAAGAATTCTTTCATTTTCATTATTTCTTTCATCTCATCTTCTATGGTAGACAAGCGATCATTTAAGGAGTTGTTTTCTTCGTTCAAGGATTTGATATCCTCTCGAGTTGAACGTAGTACATACAACAATTAAGACTTTGATGAAGTTCCACCTTTCGAATCTTTTGCCTTTGCTCCACCCCCAAATCCAAATACATGGCTACGAGTTTGAGGTCCACAAAAATTTTCAACAAGCTCTACCGTAGGTAGAGATGGATCTTCTTGAACCATTTCTTAGAGTTGAGCCTACACATTTCAAAGAACATTTTATATCATAACACATAATGATTATTTCAAGTAATTTAAATATTCAATTAATCAAACGCACATGATTTTCAATTGCTTTAGGTTCAACAAGCTTGTTATCTTTTTTACGAGTCTCAAAGAAAATAGTTGTCAAATAGGTGGAATGCCATCTTTCAGACATTTATATCAAAGCCAAACATATCAAATAACACAAACCTGGCAAAGATCTTTAAGCTCAAAAACTTGAAAACACAATAGATTTTCAAAAAATACAATACATTTCAAAAAGATCGTACTTGTCTCAACTTCTTGGGTGTATTTCTTTACTTGATTAGTAGATGTAGGAGATTAAGTACTAATTTGAACGTTCTCTTTCTCAAAAGTCGTGAAGTTCTTATGCGTCGTTCGTATTCCTTGACTAGTGGACACGGTAGAGTTTTTACGTCCTTGTTCCTGTTCCTTCCCTGTAGAACCTGAAAAAAACAGATCACATTTTATACGTTGACTAATGTATCACAAGACAAGAAGAACCAAAAATGTCTACAAGGAGTTTCTAAAGCTAATTTTGTTTCACAAGTTCTCTTTTGTGAAAATTATATATTCAGCGTCAGTTTCTTAAGCTGTTTTTTGGCCTGGTATTTACCTTCTTATCATTATAAGTTCATACATCACATATTATGCCTATATTCTGCATCAAATAGAAAGCTGGAAAAAATTATTTTCCACACCTTCTCCTCCATGATAAAACACAGAATACAGAATACTCAAAAAAATATTTTCCTTTAAGACAATTAAAACTTTTGCTTATGGTCTGAAATAAAAGAATACAAAATATCTTACTTGTTTCAGTTTCGTTGATGTGCTTCTAAAATAGATTACTTGATTGAGGAAATATACTCTTAGATGGTAAATTTCATTTCTCATCCAAAGATTTAAGCCCTCATCCTTGTCCCTTTTCAATAGCACTAGGCGTGATAAACGTATATTCAATAGTATTCTTCATATTAGAATCGACCTCATTTTTCAATCCTCAATGGTTTCATCTTGAACCTGCAAAAGACCCAAAAAGTTAAAAACTAAACCTAAAAATTTTTAATAATGTACTAAAAAGGAAATTTTGCCATCATAACATTTCTGGATGAATATACTAACTCATAAGAGATATTAATTAATCTCATTAGTTCTTTTTCTTTTCTTTTGGAAGAACTTCCTAAATCTACAATATCATCATCCATTTGTTCCACATTTTATAGGAATCATGAGATTGGATCTTCCTCACTACTTGCCAACCTTTGTTGGAAGTATCATCAACATAAAATACTTGAGATGCTTGATCCACTAAAACAAATGGGTCATTTGTTTTTGAAAATCTACATGGATTAAAATTCACAAAATCACACTCACTCTTTTTTACTTCTTTTATTTCATCATACACATCAGACAAATTACATCGAAATAAAGTTACTCTTTTATCCATGACAAATTGCAACTCAATCGCATCAGCTAAAACTCCATAGTAATCAAGGTTTTCACTATCTTCATCTTTCTCACCCAATACAACAATACCACAATTTTGATTCGTTAACTTTTTATCATAATCATGATGCATGGAGTATGGCAAGGGCATGATTTGCCCAGATTCATAACACATACAAATCTGGTGCTGATACCAAAGAAGAATGTGGTGGATAATTTTGGGGACTTAAGATTTATTAGCCTGAATACTTTTGCTAATTGAATTATATCGATTGATACATGAAAAAGTTTAATTGGTGTTACCTAGTTTGGTTTCTAATAACTAGTCAGGCATTGTTAAAGGGAGGAGTATGACTGAAAATGTACTTTTGGCTCAAGAAATAATAAGGGACATCAAAAAGAGAAACAATTTGTATATTGTAGTGGTAAAATCAGACATGACAAAGGTATATGATAGAGTCTATTGGAAATACTTTATCAAGGTCTTGAGAAGATTTAGATTCTCTGAGAGAATAATTGACATAATAGTAAGGCTAATAAGCAATAATTGGTACTCAGTTCTAATGAATGGAAAAGCCTTTGGCTTATTTCAATCTTCTAGAGGTTTGAAAGAGGGTGACCCTTTTTCACATACCCTATCTACAATAGCAATTGAAGTGTTGTCCAGGATCCTAAATTGTTCATTTGAACATAGTGACTTTAAGGGTTTTGGGATGCCTAAATGGAGTCCGAAAATAAACCACTTATCATATGTTGATGACACTATTCTTTTCTTGCTCAGGACAACATAAGTCAATGAGGATGAGGATGTTTGTGCTAAGAATATATGAGGGGGTGTCTGGACAAATGATATACATAGAAAGAAGCATTTGTTATCGACATAATAAAGAACTTATAGTACTGTGTCATCAAATAAAGAGGATAACAGGGGTCAGCAAGGTAATTCTCCTTTTACTTATCTAGATTTTCCACCTTTTTATGAAGGAAAAAGAAAGGTCATTTTGTAGTACTGATTAAAAAGGTGGATAACATAATGGCTATGTGGAAGAATAGATTACTATCTTATGGGGGAAGGTTTATATTTTAATAGCACATGTTTTGCAATCTATGCCCATGGATTTACTATCATCCCTGAATCCCCCATTTAGTGTAATAAACCAATTACATAAGCTATTTGCTAAATTTTTCTGGGGAAATGCAACTGGATCTAAGAACAAGCACCGGGTTTCATGGGGAAGCATGTGTTATCCCAAGGAAGAAAGGGGTCTAGGTTTCAGGTCTTTGCATAATGTATCGAAGGCTTTGTTTGCAAAGCTTTGCTGGAATTTTAGGAAATTAATTTGTTCTTTGTGGAGTGGATATATGTGGTACAAGTATTGCAAGAAATTGCATCAAACTATAACTACAGGTGGGGGTGCATTACATGTATGGAGAAAGATGATAATTATAAGGGAGGAAGTAAAGCACAATATATGGTGGCAGATAAACGTAGAAAATTCCATGTTTTTATTTGATAATTGGACAAAATTGGGAGACCTCTTATATATTGAGAGTGATATGGCCATTGAGGATGATGTTGAAGTGATGGAGTTCACTACCATTGGTGGATGGAATGAACAGAAACTGGCCACAAAACACTCAGCAGAAATGGTAGAGTATATTATAGAGAGTAAGAAACCACCTTTTAATGAACATCAGACTGATTTTCCTGGTTGGATAAGCAGTAAGCAGGGGAATTTAACTATTTTTTTTATAAAGGTAACTTTGTATTCACAAGAAAATGGTTATTTACAATCCTCACATGTTATTGTAAAAAGAAACAAACCACGGCCAAGGTTTTACAATTTGTCCTATGAAGTCAACTAAAAAATCTATTTCCCCCACCATATCTTGTTTACACAAAAAATAAAGAAGGCTAATGTAGGTAATTCTAATCCTCTGGATGTTATTGACTTTTCCTTCAAAACACCTTGCATTTATTTCCTTCCATAAGGTCCACCAAATGCAGGTTGGAATTAGTTTCCACCAGTCTCCTCTAGAATTTCTTCTTCCAATTATCTCCCAGCTCCTCAGTAGATTAAAAGTGTATGTAGTATATGTTCAGCTTACTCAATGTTTACATAAAAACATGTTCCACAGATTTACAGTTGTTTTGTAGTGTAGGAAGAGGTGGTTGTTTACCTCTACCTCCTTGTAACAAAGAAAACACTTTAAGCAAATTTGCAAACCCTCTTCTCTGTAGTGCTTCGTGAGTTAGGCAAGCTCTCCTGATCACCAACCCGATAAAATAGGACACCTTCAAGGGGATTTTAATTTCTAGATTAGTTTCCAAGGACAAATCCTAGTAGAGGAGAAGCTGATGTTGTTGTTCTAGTAGCGTAATTTGATAGAGAATACTCTTTTACTGTGCAACTTCCATAGAAGTTTGCCTAGATTTACCGAAACACCTGGAAAAAGGTCAAAGACGTAGAAGACTAGATGTTTTGTCTACCTTCCAGTCATTTAAATCTCTTCAAAGATGAAATTCCATCCATGTGGGCTCCATATCTAGTAACAGTCTCATTTATCTAGAGACTGAGGTCGTAGAGGTCTGGGAAGGTGGTCTTTATGCTTTCATTACCTATCTACTGCTCATTCAACAAAGATCTTTGTACCGTTCCTCACCTTATAGTGAATGTTGATATTGAATTGGGACCAGCGTCTTTGAATTATTTTCAATACACTACATCCAAAAGTACTTTCCACTTCTTCCGTTGTCCATTGGTTTAGGAGTCCATATTTCTCTTTGATGAATCTCTTCCATAAGGTCATGTCTTCTGTTCCAAATTTCCACGACCACTTTCTCAGTAAACAACGATTGTGGAGGTTGAGTTTCTTGATGCCTAAACTTCCTAGTCTCATGTTAAGGTAAGGACATCCCACTTCACTAGATTGTATCCTTTATTTCCTTTGTTCCCTTGCAACATGAAGCTCCTTCTCATTTGGTTGATATTTTTTTCAATGCTCTTTGGGATGGAAAAGAAACTCATCATATAGGTGGGCAGTTAATCCATGAGTGATTTTATGTGTGTCAATCTTCCTCCCAAGAATAAATATTGTCTTTTCCATATTGATAGCCGCTTGTTACATCTCTCTTATACAGTTCTCTATACATTGAGTTCATTATTTTTGGCTCCCAATGGCATGCCTAGATAATTGGTGGGTAGGGAAGCAACATTGCAACCGAGATTCATGGCCAAAAACTGCATATTTAGGAATTCATTGACAGGCTAGAGGTAGCTCCCATGCCAATTTACATTGAGTCCTGAGATGCCGTATAAAATGGTTAGAATAGCCTTGTTGTGTCTAATTTTTGAAACGTCTTCTTTGCATAGCATAAGTGAGTCCATCGGCATACAGTAGGTCGAAATTTCTCATTCCATTTGTTCTACTTATATGAGCTCAAAAACCTGTCAACCAACTATTTTTCGCTTGCTTTTCCGAACATATGATTGAGACCCTCCATAAATAGTAAGAAAAGGAATGGTGAGAGGGGGTCACCCTTCCTAAGACCCCTCTTGATTGAGAGAAACCTACAACGTCACCATTTAACATTAGGGAGAAACTCACATATGATATGCAAAATCTAATTCAATTTAGCCATTTTTAATCAAATCCCGTATCTTTAACGATCTTAAGATGGTAGATCCAGTTGACATGATCAAAAACCTTGTCGCTTCATTCTTGAATCTACCAGTTCATTTGCCACAAGTGATGCATCCATTATTTGTCTCCCTTTCAAAAAGGTCATTGATTCTCATCCACCAGTTTTCCCATGATAAACTTATTTCTATGATCAAATTTTTTGAGATGAGCTTGTAAGTCCCATCTATTAATATTATATATTTGTGGCCTTTTAATTCTTTGGCATTTGCCTTTTTTGTAATTAAGGATATGAAGGTGGCAGTCATAAGCTTCTCAAACAATTCCTTCTAGTGGAATTTGTAGATGGTCTGCATCAAATCTACCTTTATAGTATCCCAGCAAACTTCAAAAAAAAACTCATGGTGAAACCATCAAAAGCAGGCGCTTTTTCCCCCATTACAACTCTTGATGATGTGTAGTACTTCTAATTCTCAGAAGGGTCTTGGTTGTTATTCATTCTCTTAATTTGTGATTCTGGGACAACCTTGCAAATTAAAATTAGTCCTCCAAGGTTCAGCTTCTAAGTACAACTTTTTGGAGATATCTATCATATCTTCTTTATCACTGTAGATTACCGAGTTTCTTCACCATTCACTATCAGTCTATCAATGGTGTTGAATCTCTTGTGTTGTTGCCATTCTTGTGAAGAAATTTGTGTTGTTCTCACCTTTTTTAGTCATAGTACTCTTGATTTCTATTCCATATGGATTCATCTTGTCCAGCCAAATATTTTAGCTCAACTATAATTATTGCTACAATCATTATTTCATCTTCAGTCAGGTTTCTACTTTCCTGAATTAAGTCAATGACAACGAATTCTTCAAGTAAATTTTTCTTCTTGCTGGTTAATTCTCCAAAAGTAGTTTTACTCCACTCTTTGAGCTTTAAAATTCTTAACTTGTTGTTGAACCTGAAGTCAGTACATCCCTCCACTAAAAGTCATTCCACTAGTTATTTAGTTACCAACATGCTGAAACCCTACATATTGAGCCATCAATTTTTGAAATTCAAAATTGATTTTCTTTTCTCCCAATTTACACATTCTAGCATGATGGGGTTGTGGTTTGAAGTAGCTCTAAAAAAAATCCTTTGTCTGATGTTTCTGAAAGTTTCTTCTTATTTTGAGAAGAAGAGGAACATGTCTAATAGCTTCACTAGGATGGTTGATGCCTCTAAATAAAGTAAAATTATCTCCAATTAGATGGGGGGTCATGAAGTTCCATGTCCTCCATCCATCTAAAGAACGCATACATCACATTAGTGATTCTGACGCACCAGTTTCTTTCTAACATAAATCAGTTTGTATTGAAATCTCCACAAGTTACCCAAGAACCTTCAAAAAGTTGGGTACAAGCTGCGATTTCCTCCCATTATAATAATTTTTCACTTCTAATAAGTGGAGCATAGACACCGGTGAGGTACCACGTAAAAGAGTTGTGAGAATGGACAAATTCAAAGGTGATAGTGTGTTGCCTTATTTGCACAATTATCATTCACCAAACATCATTGTCCCACATTATTACGACCCCCCTTGCTTCCCACAACTTTGATGAAATGACATTTCATCCATCTACAAGGCCATAGTTGTTTGGTTGCTTCATCCCTCTCGACGTAACTTTGTTTCTTGGAAACAATAGACATCACAAGCCTCCCATTGCAATAAACACTTAACAAGATTCATATTTTCTATATTTTTGAGTCCCATCACATTCCATGAAATTAGGTTTACATTCATTTGTTAGTGAGATTGAGAGTTTTCCCCCTATTTCTGACCCCTTCTACTTGGTTGAGACTGGATTGCAAATTTTTCAATTCATTCATGGTGAGTCTCTTACTTTTTGGGGTGGTGATTGTCTTCTCCTACTCTTTCTTTTTTAGCGTCGCTTTTCATTTATCTAGCTATATGAAAATGGCTAGTTTTTCCTCTTCTAAACTTTCAAAAGCTACTCCATAAGTATTGCTTAGTTTAAGAATGTGAGAATTCACCCTGTCTAAAGCGTCTATCTCAGCGTACTCTAGGGATGCAGGAGACTGGGTGGTAAGCGATTGACGCCGTGGACAGGCTACAGTTGCAAGTTGCACTTATCTGAGATGGGTGCATGCATGGTTCTACCCTCTACTACTCTCCCAGCCCGAAGGATTGAAATTTTCTGGGGAAGTTGTCACATGTAACTCAACATTAGCATGTGTTATGATTGTCAAATGTGACTCAAATTGGCATGTGTTGTCACTATCCCATGCTCAGCATTGGCATGTGCTATCATTGTTGAGTGTGTAGGTGGTAGACTGCCAGTATTTGTATCTACCATGTAAAAATTGAATGACTATTAGGTAATGCAATTCAAAATTATTCTATATTTGATAGTTGTCATAGCTGAAGCTCATTCCATATTTGCATAGAGAAGGTATTTCCACCAATTTATATGCAGATCTTTTTCAGCACCCTACTCCCAATTTATTGTATTTTGATTCTCGTCCATTTGAGTTGGCTCTAGATGGACATATCTTTATTTGTTTTAATCCATCCGGCACAATGGTCTCGGATGACCTTTTAGGTTTTATGGGTCCATAGGTGAAGAAGGATCCCCACGATCCTAATATAAGTGGAACTTGGTTTTTCTGTTGAGTTGGAAGTACCCGACGATGGGTTCCACCATTGATGCTTGAGTTGTATTTTGTTCAATAACCAATTGCCAGAAAGTAATTTCTCTATCATATTACAAGAGGCAAACCCAATAAAGAGGCCCCTTCCCGTTTTGTATATGTTGAGGCCGTTCACCTGTTTCCATAGGTTGGTTGCCCATCTCTATATTTGTGACAATGTAGGTGAGAGATTTTACCCATCTTCGATAGTACCAACCAAACTCTTGTTTAATACTTCATTTTTGGAGAACGAGAGACCATTAATGCAGATCAAAATCCCCCTCTTTAGTGCTTGAAAGTTCGTTGAATCATTTTTTGCCTTCTTGCACCATGTACTATTTATAACTACTTCAGCAAAAGAAAAGTTTGTTGTCGGTTAATCTGTGCTTTTCTCTGCTGGTCTCCCTCTTTTGTTTGGTCCAACCATAGTTGAAAATCAGTTCAGGCATGATGATGGCTGACCTTCTCCTGCCCCTTACTTTAATAAGACTGATATGTATCTGTCAAAAATTATTGAAGTTCCTAGCAAAGAAGATTTCTGACAACGTTTCCTTCTTATTCAACCTTTTGAGTACATTCCCATTCGTCTAAGAATCTTCAAAGAGAGTCTAGAAAATCCAATGCATTATCTTCCTAGCGAAAGATGTTCTAGTGACGCTGTCTCTACATCTTTCGGTCCAATCATTAAATTTTCCTAACTAAGTGCGGTCAATAGACTTGAATCCAACTGCAAAATAGATAGATTCCACCCTCTTAGTGGGGGAGGAGAAGGAGGGAAGAGAAGAGGAAGGAGGGAATCTGCTGATCAGACGGATCATCGGGAGAGGGTTAGAGGGTTATTTGGAATGAATGTAGCATCTTTTTGGGAATCCTGTCATGTAGCAAGAAGAGTTCTTAATCCCAAAATAATTCAAGTTAAACCTCTTTTAATGTTTAATCAACATTGCAAACTATGAGGACGAAGTAGGAGAGAAGAAATGAATATGTTTATATTTGGAACAAGTGGGTTCCTTTTAAGGTGAATTTCTTCCTATGGAGATTGTGCAAAAGGAGAATTTGTACCGATGATAATTTAAAAAAGGTGAAGATTCATCTAGTTTCAATATGTTTGTGTTGCGATGAAAAGAGTGAGGAAACACTAACCCATATTTGTCGAAAAGCCTCCTTGTCTAACAAGTTATGGAGAAAAAATTGCTAATTTCGCAGATATACACATAAAAGGAATGCATTTACAACAATTAATCATTACTTGGTGGAAATTCAAATCATTACCACAACTACAAGGAGTAATGAGAGCAATGCCAACGGTAAACATGTCGACAATATGGAAGAAAAGAAAGAGTATAAAGCATGGACGAAACACAACTTTTGGAGGAATGGTGATTCAAGTTCATGAAATGGTTTGGAAGTTGGTGAAAACTTTATATCCTTAGATACATTTGGATTCATGTTTGTGGTTTGAAATTTTCAAAAAAGTGGCACAAGCCTAAATTGCATTATCATAGTGTAATATGGAAACCCTTAATCACAAATAGATTTGAGTGCAACATTGAGGGAGCATCAAAAGGGAACCCAGGGCTGAGTGTATAGGTCTTTTGTCAAAGGTACTCGCAAAGAAATCTGATCTATGCTAGGGATGCAGAAGTTGGAAATAATACTAACACAGAGATATAGTCAGTGGCAATCTATGAAGCATTGGAGTATTGTTGGGAGAACAGGGTGATGGAAGTAACAATCAAAATAGACTCACTATGTCTGATGAAAATGATAAGAGGGCAATGGAAGATACCTTAGGAGCTGGCGGAAAGAACAGATAATATAAGGATGAGATCACAACAATTTAATGCAAACATCACTCATATATTTAGAGAAGGTAATAATGTTGCAGACTTATTGGCTAATTAAGTTGTTGAAATAGAACAAAGAAAGGAGTACAATAGTTTTGCTGATTTACCAAGCAATATCAGGACACATATAAATACAAACAAATAATAAATACCAATATTGAGAATCAGATCAAGAATAATCGATTTTCAGCAATGAACATACCAAAAGCATATCTTCATAGGAAAGGAAAGCATATGACTACTGCAGATATTGACAAATCTACCTAGAATAGAATAATAATATAATATATAATCATAGTGTATAAGGGGCCATGTCAAGACATAAATGCTATATTTTACCCTAACTACCACAAAGTTACATCAAATAAACACAGAGACAAGTGGATCGGACATTACCAATGGAGCTTTAGAATATTTCAAGGGAAAGATACATCCCCAGATCTACATCTGAGAAAAAGCACAAAAGAAAGGGATATCATTCAAAGATCATGCGGGCAGAAGCGAAGAAGAAAATGAGGTAGAAAGGAAGCGAACATACCAGTTAACAGTGAAGACCACTCGAGCTCAAAAATGATTCAAAGGAGGAGGCAGAACTACTAGAATTATAGAGTATTGTGTACTCACTAAGGATGAGTAGAGATTGGACAAAATTAGGTATTCTGTATTTTCGTTATTATTGGGCCATGGGCCATTTTATATGTATGGACCACAATTTATTCAATAAACTGCTCCAAGCAAAAAATTTATTTAAAAAAACTTGCATTATAGCGCTAGAAGTACTCATATATAAGCAAAACCACAGGAAACCTTTGCATTTTGGCCACACTAAAAGACTTTATCTTAAAAAAAAATTATAGTTGTACATGAAGAGTCACGAATAAGAAGTTGATGCCACAACAAAAAAACTTATTCCTTAAAAAAAAAATTCTATACATTTCTTCAATTGGTAGTGCCTAATTTCTTAGAGTAGTTAATTCCTAAATAATATTTTTATTACTTTCATAGATTATATAGGAGTCGATAGCCAAAATGCAAAAAACAAAAAATTGTCAAAAATTTCAAAAGGACACATCAATTTTTTTGTTAAAAAAATGAATACAGAAAAATTGCTTTGATGAAATAATTTTCCTCTGGCACAATACAGAAGTCGTTACTCCACTAAAATTAAAAATCATTGCCTAGCAACAATTGTATCCAAAACTTGTTTTTCTTTTTTTCCTTTATATTGTTGTAGGGGCAACATTTTTCTCCGAAAAAAAAAGCTACTGTTATAATATAAAAAATATTTTTCTTAAAAATACTCCCCAAGTAGTGACTTCAGTATTAAAAAAAAAACAGTTACAACACATATTTTAATATAATTTTTTTATATAAAAAGAAAATCAATGCCTTTGCAGTGATTTTATTAAAAAAATTAAATAAATCACTGACAAGGCAGAAAAAAAATCTCTCTTTTCCCAAAGAAATATACTTTTTCACTTATGTATATTGGAATTGGTTAATTTATAAGATTAATTCATTTAGTTAGTCAAGATAATTAGATTTATTTTAAGTTGGTTAAAAAGTTTGTTAGGTTTTCATATAGTTAGTTAAACTTGTCAGATCAGTTGGATCAAGAAGTTGTACATATATAAATGTAATGTAGCTGATGTACGAATAATTGTGATGATAAGGTTTCAATTTTCATCTAAATCTCCCTAGTAAAATCTACTTGGTATCAGATCTCTAAATTGTTAATCAGTTTAATACAATAATCGATGAGCCAGAGAGATGGGAGATGCTGAAGCTTCCACCATTAATGCATCACAAATATTTATAGTTGAAACAATCGATGATGTCAATCGAAAGCAAATCCATCCACTTCATCTTCATTATTCACACTCCTGCTAGTGTGCTCATCACTGTGCAACTTACAAGGATATAGACTTACTCTTTATGAAGCAGATTCATGTTTATTAACCTTTGAGCAAAGAGTAATTTCAGGTTTGTGTTGGGGACTTGCAACAAGAGTGCTTATCAAGAAGAACGGGAAGAGCAATAAGTGAAATGCTATGCGTTTGTACTTTCTTGGATCATGAACTCTATATCGACGAAGCTGCTCGGTGGGATTGCTATTGCTACAAATGCAACCATCGTGTGGACAGATCTAAAAGAGAGATTTGATAAGGTTGATGGATATCAATTGCATAGGGAGATCCGCACTATTCATCAAGGTAATGCGACAATTTCAACATATTTCTTGAAATTATGATTTATAAGGATGAGTTTGATGCATTGGTTTCTTAATCTTTAAGCAAATGTGATAAATCTAGAACTTATATTGATCACGTAGCTTGTTTAAGGATATATGTTTCTTTTAATGGGATTGAATAAAATGTATTATCATGCACAAAGTCATATCCTGATGATAAACCCTCTACATACTATTGGAATGGCGTATTCTATGTTGATGGTTGTTGACCCAAAATTCTGTACTTCCACCATATAAATAAATCAATTCGAGCTTCTTCTAATTCAAATGATTTAAGATAATTAGTTTATAAAATCTTAAGTAAAATACAAAGTTTGCACCTTAATTATTTTCCATAGTTTTGTCACTTTTTATAATTTCTAGATAACATATATTTTACATAATTATGTATATAATTAATATGTTTTATGATTATTCGAATATCATCTCAAGAGTATTTTAATTTTAGTAAGTATTTTATCAAATTAGTTTAGTTTAAATTATGGTTATATTTTTAAATCATTAGTTTATAATTTATTTATTTTTTTAATTTATTAAGATTAAAGAGCTCGTTAATTAATTAATATTAATTAGTCCTATTTAAATACTAGTCGAATGTTTGAAAATCAATTCTTTCGTTACGCCTTTAATTCATTTGATTAAATTATTAATTATTCTATTACAATTGTAGTCAAACATCTTCAACCTATTTAGAGACCGATGTTTTGGGCCTTTATTTCAGCCAACCCAATTCAATATTTCCTTCAGCCCAATTCTTTCTCAAGCGCCTCAGCCCAAACTTTACACACTCCAACCCGATCCAAGCTCAATTCTCAACAAATATCCAACATCACCTTACAACTTAAAAAAAAAAAAAACGATCCCTGTGTCTTCATCTTCTTCTTAAGATACCTAACAAATCAAACACCCCCGAATCTCGATCAAGTTCAAAACCCAACAATCGCGAGCCCAGTCCAAAAAAATCCTACCCAGCAATTTCATTTTCCCTTCGACCTCTCACAATTCTTCCAAGTGTCGAAATCTGGTGCGTGTAGTCACTTAAAATTTATTAAATATAAATTTATAAAGTTATTCTGATTATATTAAGTTAATGAATATATTAGTCCATAAATATTATGGATTAATATAATTGATTTAATCATTTAAATTCAGATACATATGAATTTAATTAAAGCCTTCTCCATAAAACCCATATGATTGGCCGAAGGGAGTCCTGTTCCAACCGCAACTCCTCTATTCTAAAACTATAAATAGGGGTCTCATAAATCTGAAAAAGAGAAGAAAGAAATTTCTAAACAAGAAGATAGAGAAAATCCATGGTACAAACGCCATTTAATTCTCTACAAAGCTACAAGTTTAAGAATTCAAGCATTCAAGTTCAAGAACTATCAAGATCAAGGCCATTGAATTCAAGAACAAGCTCGAAGCCCTTTAATTCAAAAAAGAGTCAAGATCAAGATAATGTTCAAGTTCATTAGAGATTCAAGAAAAAGCTTTAAAGCCCTTGAATTTATATTTGAAAAGGTGAATTCAGAGGAATCATAGAGATTGTAATACCCAAATTGAAATAATACAATCGATTGTTGCTATAAACCTCCGTTCTTGATTATTATTTTCTCGATGCGAATTTTATTGTCTACAAATTCTGCACGCCCAGTGGGACGATCTCTACCTCTTTTCTCAACTCTTCAAGAATCAAAGAATATTAAAATGTCTTCCACTAATGAAAAACAATTAGCAAGCTTAACTAAAGCAATTGAAGACCTGACAAAGTGCGCACACGAACAAGATGCTAAACATTCAAAGATAACAAATAAGATGGATAACATGATTGAAAGAAGATCAAGTCAATCACCTTTGAAGCTTTCTTAAATTCAACACAAAGAAGTGTCTTGCTTAAAGCAAACAAAGATTAAAGAGATTCATATCTCGAATGAAGGTTTGATTCCAATTGATCAGTTAAAGAACTTTATCATAGACACAATCGAAGACAAATATGAGTCTTCATCCAAATTTTATCCCTTATATGTAAACCCATATACAGAAAGGGTTGATAACTTGAAAATGTTTGAGGATTATCAACCTCCCAAGTTTCAACAATTTGATGGCAAAGGAACTCCCAAACAACATATATATCTCACTTTATCGACACTTGCAACGCTGCAGGGACGTATAGTGATTATCTTGTTAAAGAGTTTGTTCGATCTCTCAAAGCAAATGCATTAGATTGGTACACAGTTCTTGAACCTAATTCTATAGATAGTTGGGAGCGATTAGAGAAATAGTTCCTTAATCGTTTTTATAGCACAAGACGTGTCATTAGTATGATGGAACTTACAAAGGCTCTTCAAGGTGAAGATGAGTTAGTTGTTGACTTTATCAATCGTCGGAGAAGTCTGAGCCTCAACTAGAAAGATCGCCTTAGTTAATTTTCTACCTATGAATTGGGGTCTTCACTACATTTTTCAAGGATTAAAGACCAATACATTTTAAGAGTTGGCAACTCGTGCACATGACATGGAATTAAGTATGTATTTAAGAAAGATCAACATCTCCTGTCTATGGACCTCATGAAGATGAATATATAGAAGAACTCCGAAGTGGGGGCAAGTTTTCATCCGAAGATGACTTTGAAGAGTCATTGTATATCTAGACGCTTCTTAATGCATGAGCTTAAACTTCAAGTTACAATTCTCCTTAATGCAGGAGCTTAAACTGCAAGTTACAATGCTCCTTGAAACACGAGCTTAGACTATATATCACTTAAATCTTCAAGTTACAGTTAAATCTTCAAGTGGAAATGCCCCTTGAAACACGATCTTAAACTGTATGTCACTTAAATCTTCAAGTTGAGTTAAATCTTCAAGTTGAAATAATTCTTGAAACACAAGCTTAAATTGTATGTCACTTAAATCTTCAAGTTAAGGTTAATACTTCAAGTTGAATTGCTCCTTGAAACACGAGCTTAAATTTCAAGTTAAAGTTAAATCTTCAAGTTGAAATGCTCCTTGAAACACGAGCTTAAACTGTGTGTCACTTAAATCTTCAAGTTTTTGTTAAATCTTCAAGTTGAATGATCATTGAAACACGAGCTTAAACTGTATGTCACTTAAATCTTCATGTTTGAGTTAAATCTTCAAGTTTAAATACTCCTTGAAACACGAGCTTAAACTGTATGTCACTTTCATCTTCAAGTTAGGTTTAAATCTTCAAGTTGAAATGCTCCTAGAAACACGAGCTTCAATTGTGTGTCACTTAATTTTCAAGTTTGAGTTAAATCTTCAAGTTGAAATTCTCCTTAAAACACGAACTTAAACTATATGTCCCTTAAATCTTCAAGTTTGAGTTAAATCATCAGTTGAAATGCTCCTTGAGACACGAGTCTAAACAGTATATCATAATGCTCTTTAAATTTGAGCTAAATCTTCAAGTTAAAATGCTCCTCAAGGTACGAGCCTATACTGCATGTCACTCCTGGACCACAAGAGTATAAACTATGTACGACACAACGAAAAAGTCACTCACTCCTCCAGAACTACGTTGCGACTTGATCTTCTTCATTGAGGTACGTAGGCACTTAGAACCATATTCTAAGTTCAGTTGCATAAGTGTCAAAAAATCAAATGTTCCCACTTGATCTGTTACATGAGTTAAAGCTATGAGTAATCTTTCATAACAGACTTGCACCAAATGGTGGTGACTCAATGGGGGCAAACCTATATGAATAAAATTGCTTCAACATGAAGTTTTTAAATCTCTAAGTATGCAAGTAGAAGTCTTCAAATTCTTCAAGCCTAAGTCTTTGAAAGATAAAATATCTGGAGAAGACTTGAAGAAGGGGGCATTTGTAGTCACTTAAAATTTACTAAATATAAATTTATAAAGTTGTTCTGATTATATTAAATTAATGAATATATTAGTCCAAATAAATATTATGCATTAATATAATTGATTCAATTATTTAAATTCAGATAAATATGAATTTAACTAAAGCCCACTCCATAAAGCCCATATGATATTTCACTTAAATCTTATTGTCCGAAGGGAGTCCTGGTCCAACCGCAACTCTTCTATTCTAAAACTATAAATAGGGGTCTCATAATTCAGTAAAAGAGAAGAAAGAAAATTCTAAACAAGAAGCTAGAGAAAATCCGTGGTACAAACACCATTTAATTCTCTACCAAGATACAAGTTTAAGAATTCAACCATTAAAGTTCAAGAACAATCATAATCAAGGCCATCGAATTCAAGAAATAGCTCGAAGTCCTTGAATTCAATTAAAAGTTAAGATCAAGATAATGTTCAAGTTCAAGTTCATTAGAGATTCAAGAACAAGCTTTAAAGCCTTTAATTTATATTTTAAAAGGTGAATTGATACGAATCATAGATATTGTAACACTCAAATTTTAAATAATAAAATCGATTGTGTAACAACCCTAAAATGAATAAGATAAGAACTGCTTAATGTGTCAAGAATGGGTACGATTAGACCAGGGTTCACACAGATTGATGCGCGTAGAACCAGACCTCAGAACCCTTACAACAGCCAGTCAAACTAACTTGGGGAGTTAGTTCAGCTTGAAAAGGTTGGGTCCAACCATATAGGGCTCTCGAATACGAAGATTTACTCAAAGGATTCTTTACCAGACTTAAAAAGAAGAAATTTTAGGTTTGAAGGGTTTAGGGGTAAAATGGTGTTTTCCTGGATAAGGTTAGTACCTTAATTACCCTAAATATGTAATTAATTAATTAATTAATTAATTAATAAAATATAGGGGCAATTTGGGGAGAGAGGGTCGAAATTGAGCCCTTGAAGTGAAGTCTTGATCCACCCGAGTTCGAACCTAGGTGGGAGCAATGATTTAATATGATTTTTTAATTGGTGAATTAAATTTAATAAATTAATAAATTAATGGCTGATTTAAAAAGAAAAAATAATATTTTATTATTAATTATTATTTATTAATTAATTAATGTATTTTTATGACTAAGTCTCCTAGTTGACTAAGTCTAAAGTACTTCACCTCCTTTAACTCTCTCTCACGCTCATCTCTCTCATGTTTTCTCCACTCTTTTTACGATTTCTCACTTCCTAAACGACTACAAGAACAGAAAAATTGCTAGAGTTCTTCACCCTTGATGAACTCACACTAAAATATAAGAAAACAAGCAAAGTGAACACGTTAGGTAAAGAGCGGGTTTTTCCGTCTAAATTTTTGTGTTGAGAACTCGGATTGGACTTTAGTTTTGGAGAGGGTTTGGGGAAGCAACTTCAAGGTTTGAACGTCAAAATAAGATATGGATTTTCTTCTTTTTTGGTCCTTTTCCCAAGAGACCCCTTAAGTTTCATATTATTTTTTCGAACACTAGGATTGTTTTCCCTTTAGCATGCCCCTATCACTAGCTCCCAATGAATCGTAGGTTGTGTATGATTTCTAGTAGATTTAGGTGTATGCTATGTTTTCGTGATGAATATGACTACGTTGTGTACTTGAAATCGTATGATAGACAAACATGTATTCGAAAGTTTGTGCAAGAGTGTGCAAGTGCAAAAATGTTACTGTGAATGTACTTTGAATTAGGCCGAGTTAAGGCTTCAAGTTTAATATTGTTTTGGTTGCCATTTTACGTACATAAATCAATGTAAATTGTGATGTTCATTAAAATGGAAATGGGGCTGGTTTGAGTTTCAACATTTTGGCTAAACGAATCAATGAAATACCCCTAAAAAAGTGTTAAACGATCCGTGAATTTTCCTAAGTTTTCAAGTTGATATATTGATGAAAATCAATAAAGAAAATGATTAGGTTTCCGGACAAAAATATAAGTTTAGTTTAGGCTGAAATATAGAGAAAAAATATGGAAAATTTAATTGATTTTGAAGGGATGAGGCCACTAGGATTCAAACCGGTGACCTCGCCCGTTTGGTACCTTAAATTCTCAATAAATGAATAGGGGTCAAGGGGATTCGAAATGGGGAGTACTGGCTGAGAAAGGAGAGAGAAAAAACTTAAATAAATAAAATGGGAGGCGTGGGAATCGAACCCATGACCTCCAGGCAGCGAATGAAGAAAAAGTAAAAAAAAAAAAAAGGAGGTGTGAGGCGTGGGAATCGAACCCACGACCTCAAGGCCTGGAAGGAGAAAGGGCAAAATAAATAAGAAAATAAATTGAGGCTGTGGGGGCTCGATCCCACAACCTAACTGCCAATGCTTAGCCAAGTCAACTTTTAACTAAAAATAAAATAAAAAGGCTGAGGTGGTTCGAACCCACAACCTCACAATCCCTATCGAAATAAAGCATAAATAAAAACAGGTTGTGGGGGTTCTATCCCACAACCTCATGGTCCATGCGAATTGGACAAGAAGAACTAAATGAAAAAAAAGAAGTAGTAGGGGTTCGACCCCACAACCTTTCGGCCAAATAAGAGAAGAATCCAAGGATAAAAATAAATATAGAATGTTTATATTGGGGCTCGATCTAGGGTCCCAATGTCATGAAGGCTAAAAATAAATTTTAAGAAAAATATGTATTGTCCTAGGGGTTCCAACTTTGGTTCCTTTGCCCAAATTTCTGTATTGATACATAATCTATACGTGAATTTAATGTTCTAGAATAATGCCTCCTACTTAGATTGTAATCGATATTTTTGAATACATATAAGATACATATTTCATGTACTACATAATCTCAGGAAGATTTGAGTCACTTAACGAACTATGAATGAAGCCTTATGGCTTGTATGTATAAACCCATATGTCTAGCATACGTGTAAAAATAAGTGAACCTAAGATGTATGTAACGAAATGAAGTAACCCTAGAAGGGTTAAGTACGAGTGTAAAACACACTAAATGCCCAAGTGCATTGGCATATGATGAAATGATTATTATGTTATGAAATGATAATACTTTAGAAAGTTTAAGTAAGACTGTGAAACACATAAATTGCCAAGTGCATTTGCATATGATGAAATGAACATTCACGTAAAATGGGGTGAGTAATTATGAAGATCAATTGTACTAATGTTAATGAATGTGGTGAAAACATGATATGAGGCTAATGTGAAAATGAGAACAATCTCAAATGAGCCTAAGTAAATGTTACCAAAACGTACTCAACTATGAGAGTGTAAGTTAATGAAGAGACAAGTCTCTATGAACACTCTAATGAAAGTATTGAGATTAACACAATTAATAATAATGATGAGATGATAAATCATCTATTGAGCTATGATGTCCGCATACTAGAAGCCAGCTTCCATTATGTAATAGTTGAATGTAATGAAACTTTATACTGGGACGGATAGACTAGCTATTAACGGTGATGCCTTTTTTTTGGAAGGGAGGAGGTTCACGTAACTCTCATCAGATGAGATTGTCCGGCATGCCGGGTATGGATCTCCTTATATCTCCTAGTCTTCGAACCTATACTGCCAATATAGGGATCTGGTGGGGTTAAATTCCCATGAACGCTAGCATATTTTGGGTCACCTTGGCCGGTGATTCCACCTCTTTTTAGTGTAGGGGAGACACTGGATTTCATGATGCTCACATGATCAACGTCAGTTAAAGTTAAAGTTACCAGTTAATGAATGAGGCCAGCCTCAAATGATGTACACAATGAAATGAATAGTACCAAAGGTGTTAGGATAGGATAATTAAGATGTACGGTAGACTCAATTAATGATACTAGGTTATTCTTGATAATTGCACAGCAAACCCGATGAGAGTCTTAAACTACATCCTCGGTATAGCTGGTGTTTACACTAACTTATGAATGAATGCAATGAAGTACGTATGAATGAATGAAGCAGACTCTATATTTTCTAATGAAGAAGCCGTAGTTGAGGTCTCATACGTTGAGCCCTGATTTTCTAAAGTCTTAATGTCAAGTACATGATTCCAACGTCTCATGGCATATGAATGGATGTTATAAAAGATGTTATGTGGTATATGTTATGTGATATGTGTTATGTGTAAAATGTTATGTGTTGTGTACAATATGATAAGTATGATGATGCATGTTACTCTCATGACATGACCTTCCTAATCCAAATTTGGAAAGTTCACTGACTTTCCTAATCCATATTTGGAAAGCTCACTGACTTTTCTAATTCAAATTTTGAAAGTTCACTAACTTTCCTAATCCGAATTTGGCGAGTGCACTTATTTGACTTCCCATAATCATGTTGTTATGAAAGATCTATTCTTGCTCATGAATGTTTGTGGTGTGTGCTTGCATATACCCATACTTAGTACAAGTGTGTGCTAACCCTATACAACTCTACAATTTAAGGTGCAGGCACAAGTGCAAGTTAGAGATACATGTTGACCCTGAAGCTATCCGGACGTCGAGCATTCATCCGGACATGGTAGGCCCTCATGCGTAGGAAGATGCTTGCCATTTATATTCTAGCTTAGTCTTAGGATTGAGTTAGTGGAGTATGTTCCACTAGTGTTTCTTTCCCGTATTATTTCAGACTTTGTATTGGTGCATTTTGGCAAGTATTCAGTTATTGGTATATTAAACTATTTCTTTCATTTGATGATCTTAATGTTAGATGGTTTATGTTTAACAAATTATGATTATATTAGAAATGATTAGTAAGAATGTTAAGTAACAAAAAGATCAAATTTTCCGCTAAAATTAACATAGATGAAGTAACGATGACGTATGTAGGCTTGTGTGCGACCTCTGAGAGGTCAACAACGCCTGTCTTGTCTGGGGTCTAGACTCTGGTCGTGACAAAGTTGGTATCAGTGCACTAGGTTAAATTCCAAGAATAATAAGTTTTCATCAACCACATTGAGATGTTTCTAAGTCATGGTAATGAAGTGCACTATTATCCTGAATTAGAGATTGCATGGTGTGTTGGAAAATTTCCCTTCTTCTTATCTTATTGTGCCTTTTCTAATGTTCGATGTCTTGTTGTTATGAGAGTGTCTAACATCAATACTTATTGTTTTCATTGAATGAATACTAAGAGGAACATTGGTTAGAGGAGAAGAGGAGCAGATGTTGGGAACAATCAGGTTCCACCCCAGGCTCCAGCTGAAGGAGTTGCTATGCGAGTTAACACAGCTGGATTGACTGATGCGGAGGTGTGGGCATCTTTGGCTCAGATTGCAGTGGCCATCAATATGTAGGCCCAGTCCATGAATGCCCAGGTCAACGATGAATATTGAGAGGGAGAACCTACCAGTGCATAGCATGGCTGATAGGCTGCAGACTTCACGAGGATGAACCCTCCTATTTTCACAAGGTCTAAGACTTCATAGGACCCCCAGGAATTTGTGGAAGAGGTGCATAAGATTTTTGTGGCTATGGGGTCCACAGATACGAAGAAAGCAGAGCTGGCTTCCTACCAGCTCAATGATTTTGCACAGACTAGGTGTAAAATATTGCAGGATAGCCGAGCTTTGAGCGGAGTATCGGTCACATGGGAGTTGTTTAAGAAAACCTTCCTGGAGAAATTCTTTCCCAGGGTGATGATGGAGGCGAGGCTTGAGGAGTCTATCAACCTTAAGTAGGGATCAATGCCAACCAGGGAGTATTCCCTAAACTTTGTCAAACTATCCAGGTATGCTACTTCCCTTGTATTTAACAGCATGGATGAGATGAGCAGGTTCCTCACAGGAATCAACGGAGATTTGGAGGAGGAGTGTCGATCATCGATGCTCTATGATAACATGGACCTCTCCAGGTTGATGGTGCATGTCCAGTAGGTAGAGCAGAGCCGCAAAAAAAGGGGTGTTTGTGATGCTAGGAGGCCGAAGCCTACAGATAAGGTAGGTCCCAGCCATGGAGGCCATAGAAAATAATTTAGCGTCCGTGAGAAGCCCAGGTTCAAAAAGGGGCGGTAGAATTCTGGGAATTCTAATTCCCAGAGGAGTAAAACACCTATTGGAGGCAGAACTGATCCCAAGAAAGGCAATGGAGGTGATATGCAGCGTCCCAATAGAACTGTGCTAAGTGTGGTCGTGCTCACAGTGGAGAGTGCAGACAGTGCAGTAATGCTTGTTTCGGTGGTGGTAAGAGTGGGCATAAGGTTAGAGACTGCCCATAGAACAGAGGTTAGTCTAGAGGTAATGCTCAGACTAGGCCTAATCCACAGGGTTTAGCATTACCCGAGCCTCCTAAGAGGAACAAGTTTTATGCCCTAAAGGGCAGGGAGGAGCAGGAGAAGTCCGTTTCATATGGTCACATGTATGCTACAAGTATTCTTAACTTTTGTTTATGCTTTACTCGATCCAGGGTCTATGCTTTCCTTTGTAACTCCATTGCTTTCTCTCACTTTTGAAATATTTCCTAAAGTTCTGCATGATCCTATAGTGGTTAGTACACCTTTAGGACAAAATGTAAGAACTGATAGAGTATACAAGGATTGCCCAATAGTTGTAAGTGGTAAGACTATGTGTGCAGACTTGGTTGAGTTACCCATGCATGATTTTGATGTTATCCTTTGCATGGATTGGCTTCAAAATTGTTATGCTTGTTTGGATTGTCGTAGTAGAGTGGTAAGATTTTGTTTCCCTAATGAAGAGGAACTAGTCAGGGAGGGGTACAACTTGAGTCGTCCTAATCCGTTGATTTCGAACCTTAAGGACAATAAAATGATGTCCAAGGGGTTAATATGTCATATTGTGAATGTTAATGATTTAGATCATGATATTCCTTCCATAGAGTCAGTGCGTGTTGTGAATGAGTTCCTAGATGTATTTCTTGATTATTTTCTTGGAGTCCCTCCTCCTCCAGAGATTGACTTTAGTATCGACGTGGAACCCGATACTAAACACATTTCGATTCCTCCCTACAGAATGGCTCCAGCAGAACTCAAAGAGTTGAAGCTGCAGTTAAAAGATCTCACTAATAAGGGTTTCATTCAGCCGAGCATATCCCCTTTGGGCGCTCCAGTTTTGTTTGTGAAAAAAAAGGATGGAACCCTTATAATGTGTATTGATTATCGACCGCTCAACAAATTCAGTATAAAGAATAAGTATCCACTTCCCAGAATAGATGATTTGTTCGATTAGCTCCAAGGGTTTAATTTTTTCTCTAAGATTGATCTTCGTACAGGGTATGATCAGCTTAGGGTTAAGGATGGAGATATCCCAATGAAAGACTTTCGTACTTGTTATGGTCATTATGGGTTCTCGGATATGTCATTTGGTCTCACGAATGCACCTGCTGCATTTATGGATCTCATGAACAAGATCTTCCTTGAATACCTTGACTCTTTTGTCATAGTATACATTGATTACATTCGTATATATTCTAGGACAAAGGAAGAGCATGAACAACATTTTAGACTAACCTTGCAGGTACTTAGACAACATCAGTTGTGCGCCAAATTAAGCAACTGTGAATTTTGGCTTAGATCAATGACCTTCCTAGGTAATGTTGTGTCCGATCAAGGTGTAGAGGTGGACCCCAGGAAGACTAAGGTTGTTAAGAACTGGCCAAAACCTCTTACTCCCACAGATACCTATAGCTTGTTGGGAATGTTTGGTTACTACCGTAGGTTGGTGGAGGGCTTTTCTTCCATTATTGTCCCACTAACAGCTATGACTAAGAACAATGCCAAGTTTGAATGGACAGAGACTTATGAGAAGAGTTTCTAGGAGCTCAAGGACAGACTCACATCAGCCCAGGTACTTACTTTGCCTAAGTGTATTGAGAATTACACTGTTTATTGTGATGCATATAGGGTTGGTTTAGGTTGTGTTCTTATGCAGGGTGGTAAGGTGATAGCCTATGTGTCGAAATAGCTCAAGATTCATGAGAAGAATTATCCCACTCATGACCTGGAGTAAGTAACTGTGGTGTTTGCACTGAAGCTTTGGAGGCACTACTTGTACGGACTGCATGTGGATGTGTTCACAGACCACAAAAATCTCCAGTACGTGTTCACACAGAGGGAGTTGAATCTACCTCAGCGGAGATGGTTGGAGCTTTTGAAGGATTATGACATGAATGTTCACTACCATCCAGGTAAGGATATTATTGTAGCCGATGCTTTGAGAAGGATGATCATGGGAAGTACAACCCACGTTGAGGATGAAAAGAAAGAGTTAGCAAAAGATGTACACAAACTGGCCAGACTAGCTGTGCGATTGGTTGACTCTACTAGTGGGAGTGTTTCAGCTCATCCTTGTTCTGAATCATCCTTGGTAGTTGAAGTCAAGCAGGGTCAGAAACTCGATATTATTGTAGCCGATGCTTTGAGAAGGATGATCATGGGAAGTACAACCCACGTTGAGGATGAAAAGAAAGAGTTAGCAAAAGATGTACACAAACTGGCCAGACTAGCTGTGCGATTGGTTGACTCTACTAGTGGGAGTGTTTCAGCTCATCCTTGTTCTGAATCATCCTTGGTAGTTGAAGTCAAGCAGGGTCAGAAACTCGATCCTGTGTTGATGGAGTTGAAGGACTCAACGTTGATGAAGATGAATGAGTCTTTCGCTTTGGGAGGTGATGACATACTTATGTATCAAGACAGGTTGTGTGTACCATATGTGGATGATTTGCGGACTAGGATTGGTATAGAGGCCTATGGTTCCAGATATTCCTTACATCCAGGTTCCACCAAGATGTATCATGATCTTAAACAGAATTATTGGTAGGATTGCATGAAGAATGACATTGCAGAATATGTGGCCAAGTGTCCTAATTATCAGCAGGTTAAGGCAAAATATCTTAAGCCTGGCGGTCTTACTCAGATTATTGAGGTTCCGACTTGGAAGTGTGAGGCCATTAATATGGACATCGTGGTTCGTCTTCCGAGGACTAGGAGACAGCATGACTCAATATTGGTTATTGTGGACAGATTGACTAAGTCTACAACTTTACCCCTGTGAAGTCTACTTACAGAGACTAGGACTATGCGAGACTATACATAGATGAGATTATGAGATGGCATGGGATTCCTCTGTCTATCATATCAGATAGAGGAGCTCAGTTTACTTCACATTTCTGGAGACATTTCCAAAAAATCTTGGGCACGTAGGTAAAGCTTAGTACTGCCTTTCATCCTAAGACTGATGGGCAGGCAGAGCGCACCATTCAGACATTGGAGGACATGTTGAGAGCGTGTGTGATTGACTTCACGGATAGGAAAGAGCTATTCTTGCTCATGAATGTCCGTGGTGTGTTCTTGCATATACCCATACTTAGTACAAGTGTGTGCTAACCCTATACAACTCTACAATTTTTGGTGCAGGCACAGGTGGATGCTTGAGCTACCGGTTGACGCTTAAGCTATCAGGACGTCTAGCATTCATTCAGAATTGGTAGGCCCTTATGATTTCGAGGATGCTTGCCATTTATATTCTAGCTTAGTCTTAGGATTGAGTTAGTGGGGTATGTTCCACTAGCGTTTCTTTCCCGTATTATTTCAGACTTTGTATTGTTGCAATTTTTGCAAGTATTCAGTTATTGCTATATTAAACTATTTCTTTCATTTGATTATCTTAATGTTAGATGGTTGATGGTGAACAAATTATTATTATATTAGAAATAATTATTTAGAATGTTAAGTAACAAAAAGTTCAAATTTTCCGCTAAAATTAACCAAGATGAAGAAACGATGACGTATGTATGCTTGTCTGCGACCTCTGAGAGGTCAACAACGCCGGTCTCGTCTGGGGTCTAGATTACGATCTTGAAAGATTGTTTCTATAATCTTCCGTTCTTAACTATTGTTTTCTCGATGCGAATTTTATTGTCTACAGCGCGTTCTTCGTCGTTTCTTCGATAATCAGACGTCTCTCCTCTAGTTTCCGTTGAAAATTGCACAAGTTTGGTACAATTGATAGTTGGACACCTTATCATTTTGAAGGGATTCGAATTCGAATTTGAAATTCCCCTTCTCCCTTCCCCTCCTTTTTCAATTCCAATTCTCTCTCTTAATAAATACCTATATCTTTTACTGTTTTGGGGGGATTTTTTGGGGGAAGCTATTTTACTATTTGAAACAGAAAGAATTTTCATCAAAGAAAATAGACGTAGAGATAGAAAATCTCCAAAATACCTATGGAAAACATACATTAAGAGCTCACGAGCTTAGTGATTTTCTCATTTAAATTCGTCGTAGTTTGTCAGAATCCGATGAGGCTCCGTTTGGTATGAAGTCGTTGCATATTCTCTATGCTGCCTCGATATCGCTGCCCAAAAGATGGTAACACGTCTTTCTTGATAGAATTCTTTTTTTTTCTTTCTCTTTTCCGTTTTGAGTTGATATTTTCAGTATTGCGAATCTATTATTGATGTTCGTTTTTCTATTTAATGTTAGTTTGATGGTGATATTAGTAGGAAGAGTGTGTTCCTATTTATTTCATTAGTCGGCATATTATCCGGTTAGAGTTTAGAAGTCCGCTGGTTTTATCTTTAAGTTATTCTGCTATTCATCCTTTTTAGCATGTTTTCTCGAATATACTTGAATTTTTACTGTTATTTAATTTCCGGCATCTTATCCTTTCATTCTTTAACCGAGTTGAACGAATGAACTGACATGTCGAGATTCGGAATTTTCCTATGGAGTTGGTAAGCGTTTGAACTTCGTGTTCGCATTTTCGATTCGTCTAAATTATGTTTGTGGTTCCAAGATGATTCTAAGTTTTGTTTTCTATTGGAAATATGTCACAATATTGTGCTAAAATCATATGGTGTTTTTTGTTGCCTAGAATTTTCTTCTCTACCTGGAGTTCTTGAATATTCCAAAAAAAGGGGAGATAAAGGAAAAATGTCTCTCATTGTTTTCATGCCTAACTTTAGCAAGAAACAGTGGCATATCTTGATATTTTTTGCTACTTCTTTACTCCAATTTAAGATGTTTAATATTATTCTAAACATAGATACATTGTTACCTTTGCTTAGTTTTATGTTGTATCTTAATCCGAATGACATAAAATTTCCATTTGGTCACAGTTTGTTTTCACTATTAGCAATCACTACTGTTGGTTATCTTACTTTATCATGAGGAGATTGGTTTAGTTTTAAGTGGATATGCTTTGAATGTTGCATGTTTTCCTTGGTCATTTTTAGCATAACATGGGTATAGTAAATCAAACACATGCATTTTGGTCTTATTTTATTTTCATTTGTCTTGGCTGCATTATATAGATTTAAAGCATGCTATATCATTAATCGTTATCTTTTTTTAATCTCTTCTATGTTTGAATCGGCTTCTCCCAAGTTTTTGGATACTCTTTTCCTTGGATTCCGTCAATTCCCTTCATTGAGACAGCAAACATGATGTTTAGATACAGGTTTCCAAAGGTCCAATACGAAGCTGGAAATTAACTTATTAAGTTTCCAAAATCCCGAAAATGAGTTGTATACACTGACATACAGATCTGAAATGTCAAAAAGTATGAGGGATACATGTCGGGAGACAAAATACAGCTGGAAAACTTGTATACGGGAACAATGCATAAATACGAACATAGAATATAGCCCATATGCACCACTATACAATCAGCGTATACAAATTCTCAAAGGTCAAAAATGAGCTCAAAAGCCTCAAAATAAATTTGGAAAAATTTACTTATATAAACAACTTTACTTATCTTATTATCTGTTTTTCCCTTTTTAAAAAAAAAATATTACATAAGCCCCTTATTCCTCTCAATAATTGAAATTTTCGAATACAAAAATTCAATAGTCAAACCCACGTTTCCTACTTCATTTTTTCTCTCCCTAAATTCACTCCACATAGTTAGCCGTTACGAATGTCAAATCAATTTGATTTTCAAAAGAATTGTTTTTCTAGTCAATCAATTTCAAAATAGGTAAGAATTGTCTGCTCTATTGTTGTTTTTTCTCTCCCTAAGTTCTTAGTTTATGAAATCTGTACACATGAAGACAACCAACCACAAAAGATATTAGGTTTTATATGTATTTTTTTCTTGATTAAATTGCATAGGCTAATATGTTATTAATTTTTTGATGAAGAATGTTGCTAGTAAATCTATGTACTGCACGATTAAGTTTTTCGGCAAAATCCAATATTGAACCTCAAGAAAGTACCTTTAAGTTTGATTCACAATGAACTTCACCAATACAATTCTATTTTGTCATAATGACCAAAACATTGATTTTATCTGCTGTTGAGGTTGATTATCAGATCCATGACTGCAGAGGTATGTATCTGATATATTATGATTTAATAGTGTTTATAGTTCATTATATATTATATAAATTATATATTTCATACATATTTTTCTTGAATATAATTAAATGTATCATTAACATATTTGTTAACACTTTTTTGTTCTTAAACTTCAATTACAGATTGATGATACTGTCAAGAATAAGAAATAGTGGATGTTGCAGAAGTCTAACCAAAAAATGAGAATATTCATGGTACTACCAAAAATCAACACTAAATAGAGATTTTTTCAGAAATCCAACTCATATATGAAAATATTCATGTTACTCCAGAAGTAAGTGTACATAAGATTGTATTAGTATGATCATATAATTTAGTATTATGCTACATTATCAGATGTTTTATACATCATATTTTTTTTGTACATGATGCATTATCAATTTAATGTATCCTGACTTATACTACATGTTTCTTCCTTAGGATGATGAACCAGATCAAGGCCCTCAAGATCTTAATGAAGCAACAACGAATGAAGACATATAAATAGTATATATCATGCATTAATTTATTAGGCATGATACATTATTCGAATTTATACTAAATAAATCTCATATTCATTTTTTTGTATATGGTGCATAGCTACGTCGAATATGGACATGTTTTATAAATACTAATTTATACTACATCTATCAATTTCAAGGCAAACAACTTATGAGCAACAATTAATTGTTTAATGTATCCCGTAATAACACAGTACTTATCAGTTGAATGAAGATACATAAATAGTGATGTATCATGCACTAGTTTTTTAGATATGATACGTGAACTCGAATTTATACAAAATGTATTAATTGCATAACAACTATTACATAATAATGTCTCAATCTCAAATCTAACATCTTATGACTTATAAGCAACAATTTATTATTTGATGTATCTAGTATAAATACAATATTTATCAACAAAACTATATTATATTAGTAGTAAGAATTATTGTATAAATTGTCGTACATATTTGTCTTATATAAACTAGTACAAAATTTGAATAAAATTAAGTATAAAATTCATTAATGCATAAGCACGTAATAATATTTCTTGTCATTAGTTTTAGTCAATTGTTGAATCATTTTAACACCTAACCAATGTAATGTAATATATAACTTGATTGTTGATTCAATTATGTATTTACTTGATAATTTGTTCTAGTTAGTTATGCGTTGAAATATGTTGATACAATGAATAATTAGTTGTATTTAGTCTTGATTCATTCGTTTATCTAATTGATAAAAATTAGTCTTACTTATACATTTATAGATTCACTTGATTTTATTTTACGTACTATTTTCGCAACCTTATTGTATCATATACATTTTCAACTATATAATGATACATTATATAAAAATGTATCTGAACCATATCGAATGGAACCATCTTCACAAACACGTTCTCTGGCACATTATTATCAAATAGCTAATGATACATTATTTTTTACAAAAAAAGGTATGTGAAACACAATGTGTTACAAAAACCGAATACAAGGTCAAAAATCTTAATATTTCAATTTTATTGTATCAAAATTTCACTAGCTATTAGTAAATTGTAATGTTTTGTCAAAGTAAAAGTTTGAAAAACAATAACTAAAAATCGATAATCTCAAAATAATTTATCTGAAACATAACAGTAGTCCCCAAAAAAGTGATTGTCAATCTCCTTTCGAAAAAAAAGTACAATTTCTTAAGGCAAACGATGTATCGTCATCCACCTATATATATTGAATAAATAAATTTAGAAGATGGAACACTTGTACACATTAAAAAGTGAGAGATACATCACATATCAATTAATTCAATTTAAGATACTCAAAAACCTAATGATATTTAACTCTAGAGACACGATAATTTATAGATTGATATATATAAAGAAATTCATATATTGATAAATGAAAATTCACATGTATCTGATACTTTATAGTAATAACACACTGACTCACATCTATAGAAATTCATTGCATATACAAGTAAAAATAAATCAAGTTTCAATCAACAATGTATCATGATCTATATGTGCATATACAAATTCAAATATTAAAAAAGAAATTCAAATGTATATGATATTTTATATTCAAAGTATAGTAACTCGCAGATCTTCAAATCCATAACGTCTACTTCAAAGTTTTAATGTATCAGTTCTATTAGTAATTTATCATGACTTATCAATCATATATAAATTCATGAATGAAAAACAATGATTAAAGCACATGAATATGTGTTTCATACCTTTTCTATCAAACATTTAACTCGAAAATTGCAGTCATGACAAATAATAACTATTTCTACCCAAGGTAAGTGTAAAATAACAACTTTCAGTTGCTTTGATATTTGGGATCTGCCATTACACAATGGTAGGTAACCACCTGTAAAAAAATAAAGATACCAAGAAAATTGGCAAAGAAACCCAACCTGATCGTCCATTGTGAGATTCGTGTAGAATTCAAAGAACTCAAAAGCTACGATCTTCGATTTTTTTTCCTTCAAGAATGTTAGTCAAAAACAAAAATATTCATTATGTATCTTATCAAATTTTCAACAAAAAATTTGAATCCTACTCACCAAGTTTCTTGGTTCAAATATGGACAGAGATGAACATGGATTATGAATTTTAAATTGATTTATTATTTTAGGATATACGTTTCTTTGATTAATACAGTAAAAAGCAATTGAATAGCATAAATTATGGGATATTAATTTGATTTTCTATTTTATTTTGCAACAGCCATATATATAAAGTATCACAATTAATGTATCTACACAACCAATTATGTATCCGGATGTCTATTATTTAAGAGATTTTCATAAAATAGAACAAAGTAGGGATAGGATGTAATATAAGTTTTACACCATGGAATTTATGTAAGTTATACAATAAATTTCCAGCAATTCTTTTTGAATTTAAATGGGCCTGGGCCTATTTTTGCAACCTTAGATCAGGACAAGTTACAAGACTTTGGCCGGAAGCCCATCAAATTTGGAATTTGGGCAAAAGGCCCAAATTGATTACTCTCTCCCTTTTGCTCTTATTCATTTGTGATTATGTTGACTAACATTATATTTATAGTTTGGTTTTAACTTAATTAATTCCCAAAAGATAGTCATGTTATCTATTATGTTCAAATTTAAATGTTTTTTATTTATTTATTATTTAGTTCTATTTTATTTTAATTGTCTTGCAAAATATAAATTAATCACTTTAAAAATTCTCTTTAAGTTTATTTTACCTTTAAATAAAATTAAGTTTTATTTCTTAATAAAAACCTTAAAAGTTGATTGAAAAGTCGTTTTAGTCAAATCGCCGGTCAACTGCAAGTTAGCGGACATTCGAGAGCCTACAACCTTCTCGAAATATACATTGAACTCCGAACTATATTTATTTCAAATTGATTTTTATCTGTTTAAATTTTTTTGAAAAATTATGTTTTTTTTTCTTGATTTTTATCAAAAAATTAAGTGGCGACTCTATTTAGTTGAAAAATCGATTTCTCTTAAATCATAAGTTTGATCGATTTTCCGAATGCAACTCATTTTTTTATTTTATTTTTTCGAGTAAAACAATGGTAGACGGTCAATGTATGACTTCAAGTTCAGATATAGTGGGGGCATTTTAGATATGCAGGGGAACAAATTCTAGATCCAACTACATTATATGTAGGGAAAGGGAATTCTCAGAGGAAATTTAGGATAAAAAGAAGATTTTGGATCAAATATCTGATCATTGTAAATTGTAAGGCCACATTAAGGACAACTGTTTCAGGTTAGTTGGACACTTTGTTGACTGGAAGTTCAAAAAGAAGTCAGAACCACCAGAAAATTAAGTTCAGAAAAATAAGCAACACGTCATGGCAAATCATGCAAATGCTATCAGATATGATAATTATGATGATGCATTTGGCCTTTTTGTCACTGGCTTAGATTCTTACTGAAGATCTGTGACATTTGACAACTTACTAACGAATCTTTCACGATCTTGTAAGCTCAAATAAGACGTTAAAACTAAGATCGCTAAGAGAATGAAAGGAAGACTTAGAAAGATTTGAGAACTTTAGAAGAAGGATTTCATTATTTGGTAGATTGCTTACAACTTGTTGGATTGCTTGTTTCAAGCTTGGATAAATTTACAAATGTGTGCCCCATCTATTTATACTACAACCTAGGGGCTAAAGTGTAAAATAATATTTACTTTATAAGTCCTCCTAATAATTACACTTTGGTCCCTCTCTTGAACTTTCTACATGTTTTAGGATACTCCGAAGCTTTCTAAAACATCTTCTAAGTTATTCTAGAGCCTTCCAAGGAAAGCCAGAAGGAATTCTCGAGTCTTTCTGTAATATCTAAGGGCCTCTAGAGTTTTCTATAAACTTTTACAAAACTCTAGACTCTTCCGCCTCTATCCAGATGCAAAATCTTACTATGAATTGGCAGGACATGACACTCTCCCCCACATAGTGATGCAACGACCGCATCACATCGTTGCTGTATCACAAAACGAGACTTGTTTCTCGTATGCACGACTAATAGTCCATTGACTCGGTTAATGCCCTCGCACAATTCGTTTAATTACTTCTTTGTTCTTCTAACTCTGCCTACGATCTACCTCCTTCCTGCGAGGCAAGGCCTCGGTTGCTTTTTTGACATCACAACATTGTTCCCTCTTGGAACCTTCTTCGTGTTAGTGGCAAGGACTTCTTAGCGCCATTGTGTTCTTTCAAAGTTGTAATTATGACTACAAATGTGGAATTCTCCTTATTAGGATTTTTCTTGAGTTGCATGGTCGTTATTTAAAACGCCCTTTCTGTCTTCGGTGCCTTAACCATGGGAACCATACAAGTTCGTCCTTGTTCCATGACCAGAATTCGTCGAGGTAAGGATCGATCACAGCGTGGCACTACTGGAAGAACTCTTGCCCAAGTATTATATCGAAGAGGTGTAAATGAACGATAGTGAAATTGGTCTTACCTTGCCATACGCCGAGCGTGAAGCTTACTCCATGTGTGACTCCGCTAACAGGAGTCAATGGTGCATTGACCATCTTGAGTTGGGCGTTACTTGGACTGTAACTCATCCCTAACCCTTTTGTTGTCGTCTTGGTCATGAATTGGGCCTTTGCACCCGTGTCGACCATATCACGAGTGATTTTTTCAGTAATCGTGATGTCGACATACTGCGTGCCATATTCGTTTGGATTCCTTGATGCTTTGCCATTGCTCCGCATAGTCCTACAAAGCCCAACTGCGTCATCTCGCGCCTTGTTCTTTCTCTTGTGCTTCCTTCTCTTTTCACTCTCGTAGGATAGCACCAAGGCTCTTCAGTTCAGGGCACCATTTATATCAATGCGAGCCACCGCATATATAGCAACCACCTCTTTTGGCAACCTCTGTCTTTCTCTGCGTGTCACCATGACGTCAAGACATCTAGCCATCGGACTTATAGGTATCATGCTTCTTAGGAAGTGGCCACTACTCTTCGACTTTGCCACAATCTCCCCCATTATGGTTATGACTACCTCTCTTCTTCTCTCCTCTAGCTCGGTCGGTCTTCTCGTGGTTGAAGTCTGTCAAAACTTTGGCCTGCATGATGGCATCATAGATAGTACTGACCTGTCGGAGTTGCAACTCCATCCTGGACAAATTCTGCAATCCATCCATGAAGTGGAATAACATATCTTCATCTATGAGGTTGGGAATCTGAAGCGTGATGATGGTGAACTCCTGCACATATGCGTGTATGCTTCCCGTATGCTTAAGTTCCCTAAACTTGCGCTTCGCCTCATAGATGACATTGTTAGAGAGAATGGTTTTCTTGAACTCCTCACGGAATCGCTCCCAAGTGTTGATGGTGCAACGTCTCCACCAGAACATGGCCATCTCCGAAAGATATAACACTAAGGAATTGATCTGGTTTTCATCTCTATTAACTCAGTTACACTTTAAGTAATCCTCCAAGTGCTACAGGATTGGGTGGCTTGGGATCCTAGAATCTGGCCTCTCTATCGTGGACGGGTGATGTAGATCCTACAGCCTCTGTGCCTTCCTTGAGCGTCAAAACTTCGTCCTTCAAAGATTCAATAGTGCTTAATGTTTCCATAAACCGACACTCAAAGGAAGTGATGTCCTCCTTCATCTCGAACTCGTCCCACTGGCGACCCTCCAACTCCTTATGGATGTTTTTGATCTCCTCAAGGGTGAAGTCCTCATGGTTCTTGAACTTGCTGTCGGCCACATTCATACGCCGGCCTAATATCTCCACGGCCTGTCTCGCCACTTCCATCCTTGCGACCCATTCTTCTCTAGTGGAGACGTCGATAACATCCTCGCCAAGTTCATCATCACTTGCTTCGGTGATCGAGGGTGGATGAGAGGTTATCAGATCGCTTGTTGTGGGATGAGGAAGCACCTCGTCATTACCTTTTTGATTCTTCTTTACCTTTCTGTTCTTCTTTCCACCATCCAAATGGAAGTTGGTGGTGCTAGCGCCGTTTACGTCTCCCTCGATAGTCATTCCCTTAGTATCAACCTTTGCTCTGATACCACGTTGTCACAGACTTAAAGTCTTACTAAAGCTCCGTGCGGCACCTGACAACTTACTCATGAATCTTTCACGATATTTTAATCTCAAGTAAGCCTTCAATACTAAGATTTCTAAGAGAATGAAAGGAAGATTTAGAAAGATTTGAGAACTTTGGAAGAATATTTTTTATTTGGAAGACTGCTTACAACTTGTTGGATTGCTTGTTTCAAGCATGGATGATTTACAAATGACTGCCCCCATCGATTTATACTACAACCTAACAGCTAAAGTGTAAATAATATTTAATTTACAAGTCCTCCTAAAAATTACGCTTCGGTCCCTCTATAAAACTTTATACATGTTCTAGGATATTCCAAAACTTTCTAAGACATCTTTCTCAGGTATTCTAGAGTCTTCAAAGGAAAGACCTAAGGAATTCTAGAGTCTTCATGGAATATCTAAGGGTTTATAGAGTTTTCTATAAACTTCTCCAAAACTCTAGACTCTTCTGCCCCTATCTTGATGCAAAATGTTAATGAGAATTAGCGGGACATGATACTTTGCTCCAAAAGAAGAACATGTATCACAAATATAACCACATGATGGACAAGGAGGAAGTAGGATCACGCTCCAAAGGTACAATGGATATGGAAAACATTGCAGGTATAATTTCGAAATCTAAAGCATTATCAATGACAACTAGAGAAACAGAGAAAGGAGATAGATGGATAATAGATTCACGTGCTAAATGCCATGTAATATCTAAGCCCAATATATTTATATGTGCATCTAGTTGTCTAAGCAGGAAGGTGCATTTACCTAATGGTGAATCTATTTCAGTGTCTTACGTTAGTAAATGTGAGACTATTGATTGAAATGTGTTGAATAATGTTTTGGTGGTACCTGCATTCAAGCATGATCTTATTTAGTATCACAGATTACAAGAAAATAGTAATGCTCAGTTAACTTCTTTCCTCAATTTTTTGTTCTTCAGGACCTCTCCAATGGGAAATTAAAGTAAAGAGGATTTGTAAGGAGATTGATGGACTCTATTACATATTCAGAAACCATGTGGAGAAGGAATGAATGATGAGATGGTGTCCCTCACACAAAACTCATATGCATACAAGCTCCTTTGGCACTATAGGCTAGGACACCATTCAATAAAGGTCTTGAAATCTATAACTCTAGGAAAAGAGAATATAGACATTATTGCATGTAATAAATGTTCAATATGTCCCCTTTCAAAGCAAACCAGATGGACTTTTCACACAAGTATATCTAGAGCTATTGAGGTTTTTTACTTGCTTTACTTAGATGTTTGGGGACCCTCTAGGACTGCTACTCATAGTGGTTGTAGATTTTGCTTGACAATTGTTGATGATATTCAAGAATGACCTGGTTGTATCTATTGAGTATGAAGAGTTATGTCTCCAAGTTCTAAAGTCTTTTTTTGCTTTAGTTCAAACTCAGTTTAACAAGCATGTCAAAAGGATAAGATCAGACAATGGCACAAAGTTCTTTAATACTTAATGCAATACTTTGTTTAAGTCTCTAGGTATTAATAATTAAAGTAGTTTTCCTCATACTCCATAACAGAATGGAGGGGTGGAGATAAAGCACAAGCACATACTTGAGGTAGCAATGGCAGTAAGATTTCAAGGTGATATTCCTATCAGATTTGGGGGAGAGTGTATATTAGTTGTTGTTTATCTGATTGAAAGATTACTTAATGATGTTTTGAAGGGACAAACTTCTTTTCAATGGCCATAAGGCAAATATTGATCATCTTAGGACAATAGTATGTCTATGATATGCAACTAGAATGGTTAAGCCTAATAAGTTCACTCCCAGAGCTGACCCATGTGTTATAATAGGATACTCAGCAACTCAAAAGGGTTATCTTATGTACAGTATGTCTCAGTAAAAGGTCTTGGTAAACATTGATGTTTTTTTGAAGTAGTATGTGTTTCCCTTTTATTATATGACCAACAAACAACCATCCCATTATTGATTATGAACTTGATAAGACACACATGCCCATACAAGACAACTTAGTAGATCTGAATGTTGAATGTTCTGAGCATGATTATTCTTATGTGGATGATATTACCCCAACCAGATGTATTCAATGCTTTTCAATAGGGTGATTTCTCCTAGGAGGTATATATGGAACTGCCTAAGGGATTTTGTGTTCAGGGGAAGAATAAACATTGTAAACTTATTAAGTCACTCTATGGACTTAAACAATCTTCAAGACAATGGAATGTCAAGTGGCTAGAGGCTTTCTTTAATTCAGGCTATACACAGAGTCACCTAGATTATTCATTGTTTACTAAAAGGACTGGATCTAGCTTGGTAATAAACTTTGTATGTTTTGATGATCTGTTGATTACAAGAAATCATATTGAGTTAATCGAAGAAACTAAGTGTGTATAGTACATATATTTCAAAATTAAAGATCTAGGAAAGATTAAATTTATTTTGGGAATTGAGTTCCTTAGATCAAGCAAAGGTTTTGTGTGAACCAAAGGAAATATGCTTTGGAGTTGATAGCTGAAGTTGGGTTAGGAAATGCTAAACCAAGTTTGATACCACTAGAATGCAACATAAAGTTGACCAATGTAGACTTTGATAAAGATATCAAGACTATTTACATTGTATTTGAGGATGTTTCTAGTTACCAAATGCTTATAAATAAGCTGCTTTGTCTTACAACACAAGGCCGGACATAGCTTTTTTAGTACAGACCTTAAGTCAGTTTATGAAACAACCAAAAATGTCACACTATAATACTGCTATAAGGGTGATCAAATACATTAAACTAGAACCAGGGAAGGGATTATTGATGAGAGCAGATCACATACCTCACTTAACAGGCTATTGTGATGCATATTGGGTTATTTGTCCAAATACAAGAAGATTAGTTACTTGTTTTGTATTTGAATTTTGGTGATTCTCTCATTACTGGAAATCCAAAAAGCGGAATACTGTCCATAGGAGTTCTGCAGAGGCTGAGTATAGGAGTTTGTCTAGTTTAACATCTGAAGTAGTATGGATTGCTGACTTGTTCATGGAACTGAATGTCAAACTGATTAAACCATCTTCTGTTTTTTGTGATATCAAGGTTGCTATATAAATTGGTGCAAACCTAGTGTTTCATGAACGTACACATAGAGATTGATTGTCATTTCATTTGAGAAACAATTCAGAAATGACTCAAGACAACCTACATCAACACTAAAGACTAACAAGCTTATTTGCTTACAAAGGTTTTGGAAAGGACACAACATAAGTTCTTACTGTATAAGCTTGGAGTAATGAACGTTTTGAGTACATCAATCTTGAGGAGGATTATTGGAATTGATTAATTGATCAGTGGATTAATTTAATTAGTTAGTCAAGATAGCTTTATTTTAAGTTAGTTAAAAAGTTTGTTAGGTTGTCAGATAGTTCGTTAAACTTGCCAGTGATCAGTTGCTTCTATAAGTTGTATATGCATACATGTAATGTAGCTGACGTACAATTAATTGTGATGAATTGTAAAGTTTCAGTTTACATCTAAATCTTCTCTTTAAATCTACAAATGTATGATGACCTTTTTCTAGTTGTTTCATTTGTTGCTAGCTTCTTTGTGCTTTTCACATTATCATGTCTCTAATGAAATTTCCGCTTCCTTCTCAGCGACTTTAAAATTAATTATTAGCGATTTTTTTTTAACTAAAATGGTTATCTGGGGAGCATTTACAAAAATAATTTCTTAATTAAAACAATTGAGGACAATGATTTTTATTTTTAACAGAGTAATGGCGTCATTATTTAGACTTCGGACTCGTTTATATTGTAGGTATTTCCTTTTTGTTTTAATTACTGTAAGGGACTTCGTTGACCCTGATAAGGTCAATGAAGATTATAAGGATAGTTGCATAACTGTTAAAAATAGTTCTATAAGTGTTACAAGGGAATTCATAGCTTAGGGTTGTGTTAAGTAAAAGATACTAGAAAATTCCTACATAATGCAAGGAAGATCTTGGTAAATAATATGAATCATTGGCCTTGATGGATTGGAAAGTATATCCATTAATGGTACCATAGAATCCATTTATGGTCCATATTTTGGTTTCCTGAGTTGTGGATGTACGAGGGAAAAGGCATATATTTCCTCTTTAACTTGTCCTGAAAAGACAATTACACTATTAAACTATCATGGTGACCAATTAGGCACCTTAACTATTCAAAAGTGACCTATAACATTTTTGTTATTTTTATGTACTCTTGAAGGTCAGGGCGGACCCTCATGTGCTTCAAGGGGTTCAGCCGAACTCCCTCAGCAAAAATTATTTAGATCGTATATAGGGTAAGTTTTCTGTATTTATGTAGATATATATATTTTAAAACCCTTAATGAAAAAGAGAAATTGATAGCTCCCCTTGAAATTAAGTTTCATGATAAGTGTTCAAATCCCTTTGTTAGTGTTTTTTTTTTCTTTCTTAGTTTCAGTTCTTTCACTTTTTTTAGTGTTTTATTTTATGAAACTTTATTTTTGGTTTTAAACCCCAAAAAAATTACGGGTCCGCAACTTAAAACTATATACAACTACTTCTTCTAAATTTAGTTTTGTTGGATTATATACATATTTATACTTTTGTTTGACGAACCTGCTAAACGAAAATCTTAGATCCACTACTACTTGAAGTTTATGAAACCTAGTACCCAATGAATGCAACATGTTGATAACCGTGTCGATGAAATCTACTTAGCCAGCTTGCAGAAGTTTTTGTATTATGGTTTGAAAAAAAAAAGAGAAGAATCTGAAATAGGATGTCCATTTGTCAAATGTTAATACAACTTTAGTAACTCGTCAAATAATTGAGACACATTTGCTAGTATATGGAATACTTCACAATTATACTTTTTGGTATCACTATGGAGAACGTATTGGTAAGCTATTATTAGAATCATAGTCAAAAGATGAAGATGAAGTCACAATGGTGAGGCAGTACAAGGATGTGGCAGTGAAGATGACGTAAAAGACCATGAGACATTTGTATCCAAATCTTGACGGAGAAATTACACATACTGATTGTGATGACTTACTTTAGGAGGAACCAAATGTTGAATTGTTTTTACAGCCTATCGAAGGATTGAGTTGTCATTATACCAGAATTCAAAAGCTTCAAAGCTTTCCTCTTTGATAAAATGGCTACATATTAAAAGTATGGGTCGTTGGAGTAATGCATCATTTACAATGCTATTTAAACAATATGAAAGAGGAGTTTCTTCTTGATGTGACCAATTTTCTGAAATCATATTATGAGGCAAAGAATATAATTCAAGAACACGGGCTTTCATACAACAAGATTGATGCGTCTACTAATAATTGCATGTTATACAGAAAGGAGGATGGCTTACTTGATTCCAGTAAAGTTTGAGGTGCGTTATGATGGAAAATAAATGCATATTGTAAATAAACAAGAAATATAATAGGTAAAAAATTGCATCAACTAATTTACACTATTTTTCTTTAAAGCCTAGACTTCATAGATTGTTTATGTCTACAATAATATATACTTTAATGACATGGCATTAGGATAAAAGATTGATGATGGAGTAATCAGGCATCTGACTGATTCAATAGCATGGAATTCATTTGATGAACTTCATCCTTCATTTGAGTTTGAGCCTTTAAATGTTCGAACAAAATTTCATGGCAATGGATTTCAACCATTTCTGAGTGCAAAAACCTCAAACGACATTTTACATGTGGTTCTTATTCCTTATAATTTACCAACTTGGTTGTGTATGAAGCAAGAAAATATTATTTTATCAATGCTTATTTCGTATCAAAAAGGTCTAGGAGATGCAATTGATACATATCTTCAACCTTTAATAGTGGAATTGAAAGAGTTGTGGGAAGTTGGTATTGAGACCTATGATGCATCAACTAAATAAAATTTTAAGTTGCACGCTTCTTTATTATGGACCATCAATGACTTTCAAGCATATGGATAAATAACAAGGATAAAGTACAAAAGGAAAATTGGCATGTCCATGCTGCAATAAAGACAATGCCTTATTTCAATAGGCTATTGTTAAGAAGCAGTATTTTATAGGTTATCGACGTTATCTTTCTCAGAATCAAAAATGTAGAAGTGCGAAGGACTCATTTTATGGTACAACAGAGAAAACGTCCCCACCAAAAGTGAGTTCCGGTAATGGGATACTTCATCAAGTAAAAGATCTTGATGGATTGCAATTCTCAAAAGGATCCTAAGATAAGAAAGAAGATATCACATGAAAAATGAATGAATAATTGAAAAAAAAACACTATTTTTTGAACTTCCATATTGGAAGTGTCTCTTGTTGCTACATAATTTGAAAGTTATGTATACTGAAAAAATATATGTGATAATATCATGGATAAATAAGAATGTGAAAGGAAAGACCAAGTACTCAATTGAAACTCGGTTAGACTTGCAAGAAATGAACATTAGGTCAGAATTGCACCCCATCCAAAAGGGGAGAAATTTGACTTTCCAACAGCAGGCTAAACATATTCTCATGAAGATAAGCACAAATTTGTGCCTTTTCTTAAAGAATCTAAAAGTTTCTGATGACTTAAACTTAATATTTCTCAATGTGTGAATATAAATGATAACAAGATATCTTGATTGAAAAGTCATGATTATCATATTATCTTGCAACATCTACTCCCTCTTGCACTTCATGGTAGGTTGTCTAAAGAAGTGTTTGAACCGCTAATTAAATAATTTATATTCTTAGTGTTTTTGGATCAAAATAGTTGAGGATTGATAAATTGGAACATATTTCAGCGCAAATACCCATAACAGTTTAAAAGTTAGAAAAGGTCTCCCCTCTTTCATTTTTTGATGTCATGATGAACTTAACTATTCATTTAGCTACTGAAGCTTAGATTTCTGGACCGATTCATTATCAGTGAATGTATCCTACTGAAGATGGATGCACTGTTGCAACATTGCAGCCAGCTAAGCTGCTAATTTTTTTATGCTATCTCTGTTTCCAAATTTCTGCACTGTTGAAAAATTGTAGCCAACTGCACAATTTTTTTATGCTAGTTCTGTTTTAAATTTTCAAGACTCCTTCAACATTGCAGCCAGTTTCTCAATTTTTTATCCTCTCTGTTTTAAAACTTCTGCACTGCTAAAAAACTACAGCCAGATGTTTATTGGCCATGTTACTATACTCCTTCTTGCCGGATCTTGACATGTACAGAAAACAGTTACTCAATTTCACTCGAATACTCGCAAATTTCTATTTTTTGTGGCTTTTCAATATCAGAAAAAACACAAATAATAGTAAAAAAGAAGAGTGTTATTTAAGATGTCATACTAAATATAACCTTGCGTAGAATATTATTCGCCATGAACTCATAGACTATGCATTTTTCTGCTCCATTTATGAACTATACCTACATCTTGGTTAAGTTACGATATTCTACATTTGGTATTAATTTTACTTCATTATCAAACTCAGTATGTCCATGGCGTGAACTCACGTCTGGCTTCTTCCCTGTTATTTCTACTCCATTCTCTAATACACCCTACAAATTATGTATCATTTGGGTATTAATTTTGTTGTCTTAGTTATTGTAGATATGCATTTTCATGCTTTGTTGAAAAGATATTATAACCTTATAAACATTGCTAAAATCATCATGCCTCTATCTTTTTAGCCATACACATTTCCTTATAAGATAGGGCATGATGGTCTAGCAATGTTTATAAGGTTATTTTTTCCTTTGAACCAGCATGAAAATGCATATTTTACAGTAACTCAGACAAGATAATTAATACACAAATGAAACATAATATTTGTAGGGCGTACTAGAGAATGGAGTAGAAATAGCTGTGAAGAAGAAAGGCATGACTTCACGCCAAGAATTTACCAAGTTCGAGAATGAAGTCAAATTAATAGCAAAGCTACAACATCGTAACATAACCAAGTTGTTGGGATACTGCATTAATGGAGCAGAAAAATTCCTAGTCTATGAGTTCAGGTCGAGTAATAGCCTACACAAGGTCATTTGGTACGAAATCTTATGTAACATTCTTTCTTTTTACTATTGTGTGCGTTGTTTTGATGATAAAAAGAAAGAAATTTGAGAGTATTCGACTGAAATTGAGTAACTATTTTTGGTACTTTTCCAGATCCTACAGGAAGGGGTAGATTAACATGGCCAATACATAATGTAAAACTGAGTATTGGCTGCAATTTTTCAGCAGTGCAGAAATTTGAAACAAGAGCTAGGTTAAAAAACTGAGCAGTTGATTGCAATATTGTAGTAGTGCATAAATTTTAATGCAGCTTTGCAGAAAATAAAAAACAGAGCCAGCATAAAAAAATTGTATGGTTAAAAAATGTTTTACAGTAGTGGCACCTTAGCTCGTCTCCTCGCCTAACCAATTTGTTTAAACAATTTATGAGTTCACTTTTAACTCCAACTATTCTTTTAACATTCACTAATTTGCATACAACTATAGACAACATTTCTCAAAAAACTCAATTTCCTATATAAATATAAACGAATTTTGCTCGTCTTCTGAAAATACCACTTTCAACAAGAAAACTCTCAATAAAAAAAATGTCTACCGACTATTTAATAGATGGTAGAAAAAATAATGTTGTCTACTAAGTTGTTGTCATACAGAAGTAGACTACAATCATTGTATAGTGGCATGTCAATGGTGACAACAATATGCAAGCCTAAGACAACAAGGACATTTAATATGGACAAGGCGTCAATTGTAAGCAGTAAGAAATAACCGACTCTAATGAACAATATGAGAACAAGATTAATTTTTGATACTGTATCTTATTCTACTACACTATTAAAACAATAGGGAACAAGTCAGTTATTCCATCTTTCTTGAAGATTACTTCTGTGACTAGGAATATTACTTGTATGTGGAATACATCGTAATTATTCCTTTTGATATAACCATGGAAATGGTTTGTGCGAGCCATTATTAAAATCATAATCAAAAAGATGAAGATGAAGAAAAAGATGGTGAGGCTGTAGAAGAATGTGAGAGTGCAAGATGAAGTAGAACAGCTATTGAAAGATTTGTATCCATATCTTGACGGAGGAATTACACATACTGATTGTGATGACTTACTTGAGGAGGAACAAAATGTTGAATTTTTTTTTACAGCCTATCGAAGGATTTCTAGTTGCCATTTTACCACAATTCAAAAGCTTCAAAGCTTTCCTCTTTGATAAAATTGCTTCATATAAAAAGTATGGGTCGTTGGCGTAATGCATCATTTACAATGCTATTGAAACGTTGAAAGAGGAGTTTTTGCCTAATGTGACAAATTTTCCGAACTCATATTATGGGTCAAAGAAAATAATTCAAGAACTTGGGATTTCATACAACAAGATTGATGTATGTACTAATGAATGCCTGTTATATTGAAAGGAGGATAGCTTACATGATTGTTGTAATGTTTGAGGTGCGTTCAGATGGAAAAATAAATACACATTGTGAATAAACAAGGAATAAAAAGGTATTTAATAACATCAAAGAGTTTATACTATTTTCCTTTAAAGCCTAGACTTCACAAATTGTTTATGTCTACAAAGGCATATACTCTAATGATATGGCATAAGGATAATAGATTATTGATTGAATAATCAGGCACCCGACTAATTCGATGGCATGGAAGTCATTTTATTAACTTCATCCTTTTATTCCGGTTGAGTCTTTACATGTTCGAGTCAAACTTGATGGTGATGGATTTCAACCATTTTGGAATGCAAAAGCCTCATACAAAATTTGGCATGTGGTTCTTATTCCTTATAATTTACCATCTTGGTTGCGTATAAAGAAAGAAAAATTTATTTTGTCAATGCTTATTTCGTGTCTAAATGGTCCACAAGTTTCAATTGATACATATCTTGAACCTTTAATAGAGGAATTGAAGGAGTTGTGGAAAGTTGGTGTTGAGACCTATGATGCGTCAACTAAATAATTTTTAAGTTGCATGCTTCTCTATTGTGGAGCATCAATGACTTCCCAACATATGGAAATTTATCACGATGGAGTACAAAAGGAAAATTCGCATGACCACGTTGCAATAAAGGCACTGTCTTAATTCAATAGGCTAATTGTAAGAAACAGTGTTTTATAGGTTATCGGCGTTATCTTTCTCAGAATCACAACTTTCGAAGTGAGAAGGACTCATTTCATGGTACAACAGAGAAAATGTCCCCACCAAAAGTGAGTTCTTGTATTGAGATACTTGATCAAGTGCAAGATCTTGATGTATTACATTTATCAAAGGATCCTAAGATAAGAAAGAAGAAATCACATGAAATTGAATGGATAATTGGAATAAAAAACTATCTCTTTTGAACTTCCATATTGGATGTGTCTCTTGTTGCTACATAATTTGGATGTTATGTATATAGAAAAAATATATGTGATAATATCATGGGGACAAATATGAATGTCAAAAAAAGACCAAGGACAATTAAAACTCGATTAGACTTGCAAGAGATAAACATTAGGGCGGAAATGCACCCCATCCAAAGGGGGAGAAATTTGACTCTCCAAAAGCAGGCTACACATATTCTCATAAAAGATAAACACAAATTTGTGACTTTTCTTAAAGAATCTAAAATTTTATGATGATTTCCATCTAATATTTTTCAGTATGTGAATTAAATGATCACAAGATATCTGGATTGAAAAGTCATGATTTTCATATTATATTGCAACATCTACTCCCTCTTGCACTTCGTGGTTTGTTGTCTAAAAAAGTGTGTGAGCCGCTGATTGAATTATTTATATTATTAGTTTTCTTTGATCAAAAGAGTTGAGAATTGAAAACTTGGAACTTATTGAAGCACAAATACCCAAAATATTTTGCAAGTTAGAAAAAGTCTCCCCTCCTTCTTTTTTTGATTTCATGGTGAACTTACCTGTTTATTTAGCTACTGAAGCTTAAATTTCTGGACCGAATCATTATCAGTGGATGTATCCTATTGAACGATTGTTGCATAAATTTTTTTGAAATTTTTTTTGCACTGTTGCAACATTGCAGCCAGTTGCTCGTTTTTTATGCTCTCTTTTTGTAACTTCTTAACTGTTCAAAAATTACAGCCCGCTGCTCATTGTCCATGTTACTATACTCCTTGTTGGAGGATTTCAACATGTAGAGAATACAGTTGCTAAATTTCACTTGAATACTCGCTAATTTCTATTTTTTGTGTCTTTTAAATATCAAAAACAACACCGACAATAGTAAAGAGAAGAATGTTATTTAAGATGTCATACTAAATATGACCTTGCCTAGGCTATTATTCGTCATGAACTGATAGACTAGGAATTTTTCTACTCCATTAATGTAGTATCCCAACAACTTGGTTAGGTTACGATGTTGTACATTTGCTATTAATTTGACTTCATTCTCGAACTCAGTATATCCTTGGGTGAAGTCACGTCTTGCTTCTTCCCTGTTATTTCTACTCCCCATCCTCTAATACACCCTACATATATTATATATCATTTGGGTATTAATTTTGTCATATTAGTTATTGTAAATAATCATTTTCATGCTTGTCGAAAAGAAATAATAACCTTATAAACATTGCCAAAGCCATCTTGCCCTATCTTATTAGCCGTACACATTTTTTTATAAGATAGGGCATGATGGATTTGACAATGTTTATAAGGTTATTATTTCTTTTAAACAAGCATGAAAATGCATATTTACAGTAACTCAGACACCATAATTAATACCAAAATGATACATAATATTTGTAGAGCGTACTAGAGAATAGAGTAGAAATAGCAGTGAAGAAGCAAGACATGACTTCACGCCAAGAATTTACTAAGTTCGAGAATGAAGTCAAGTTAATAGCAAAGCGACAACATTGTTACCTAACCAATTTATTGGGATACTGATTTAATGGAGTGGAAAAATTTCTGGTCTATGATTTCATGTCGAATAAAATCCTAGACAAGGTGATATTTGGTATGAAATCTTAATATTCTTTCCTTTTACTATGGTTTGCATTATTTGATATCGAAAAGACAAAAATTTGGGAGTATTCGACTGATATTAACTATTTTATGTGCATGTCTAGATCCCACAAGAAGGGGTGCACTAATATGGCCAATACATATAAGAGTTGGAAACTAATGGTAAACTATTTAAGGAAGCTTAAAGACTGATGGAACACGTCGAATTTACTGGTCCATCGAAGCAGGCCGACGAGTAAGTGTTAGAGTCATACTAGGACTAGACTATTAAACCCTATGTTATGTACGACTAAGCTACTAAACATTATTGGAGTCGACTAGGTTAGGGTATTTGACTTGTAATAAAATACTACCCATGTAAATATGTTGTAGTAGGATTCTTAGTATAACTAGAATATAACTATGGTCCTATATAACTTCGGTACAAAGACCTACCATTGTGTGTTCATAGGGTACAAAAATTTACACAAAGGATATATAGGCTATTATCCCTGTACAATGAGGGTCTACAAATCAAGACATGTTGTGTTTGATGAAAACACATTACCCTATGTGTCTCTTAAGGAATCTCAAACTAACATTAATGTCTCACCTCACCTTGCTACTTTTGTTGAATCTTTCTCTAAACTGCTGGCACATGATAATTTTGATTCAAAGGAAGTACATGTTGCTAGCCCACACATTAATAGTGATAATGTTGCTAATGAGAAGTATTATTAACTTCTCAGGCGCAGGATCAGATGCTAAGGAACAAGTTGAAGCTGGTGACCCATACAGTAGTGTTGAAACTCCAATTGCAGATTTTGAATCTTTCGGGAGCAGTGAGGAACGAGTTTCTCTTCCAGTTCCAACCAATGATCATCATCAAAGAACCAATTTAGTTGATGTACCAATTGACCATCAACCTGACAGTGCTACACTCCAGTCAACTACATTAGTTGATGTACCGGTTGAGGTACTTCCTGCACCACAAGGGCATCATATGATCACCAGGCACAAGGCGAAGGAACATCACCTGTCACTTGTTGCTCGCAATAGCACAAAAATTGTGGGAGAACCAAATACTACTAAGGAAGCACTAAAATCACCTCATTGGCTTGCAGCAATGCACGAAGATATTGATGCTTTACATACTAACAAAATATCGATTTTGGTGCCCCAATCTCCTGGTATAAACTTGGTTGGGTCAAATGGGTGTTTAAGACAAAATTAAAAATTTTGATGGGACAATACATAGATACAAGGCTAGACTTATGGATAGGGGATTCTCGCAGTTTGAATTGACAGATTTTGAAGAAACATTTAGCCTTGTAGTTAAAGCTACAAATGTTAGGGTGCACTACACCATTTTAGGTCTACGGCAACACTAAATCTTGACAACGCTTATAAAGTGTTGCCTAAAATACTTTTGGGAACACTTTTATAGTGTAGCCAAAGATTTTGACTTTTAGCTACATTAATTTTAGCAACACTTCTAAAGTGTACTCTTTAATGGAATAAACTACACTTTATAAGTGTTGTTACAATATGATATAATTGGCAACACTTATTTACAGATACAGCCACACTTTTAAAATGTCATATTTTTATAATTGAAAAAACAACACCTTATAAGTGTTGGCTTAAAATTTTTCACTAAAATATTGTATTCCCTCCAATATTTTTAACTCTCCCTCCCATTTTTATTGGCCAAAAAAAATAAACATTAATAAAATAATAAAACAACTCTCCCCTTTTCCCCTTTCTCTTCTGCGATTGTGCGCTAAGAACGCTTGAACGAAGTGAAGAGCTGAGAACGAAATAGCTCAAAACACTCTTTCTCTTCTGCGATTTGTGAGAGATAGCTGAGAACACTCTTTTTCTTCTGCGATTTGTGAAGAGAAGTGAAGCATTGAAGTCACCGAAGAACTAACTGAAGAGTTGAAGATTTGAAGTTACTGATAGTTCAAGTCGTCTCTCCAATAGCGATTTCTTGAAGAGTAAGTATGATTCTCTTTTCCGATTCTGATTCTCTTTTCCGATGCCTATTTCGTTTTGTGAAGTCACTGATAGTTCAAAAATTTTTTTTGTTTTTTATGACGAACTGATTGTTTGCAAGATGATGAAACGAAGTTAAATAGTCTTTTTGTCACGCTTTTCTCTCTAATTTCTCACTGAAGAAAAGGATTCAAGACTGCTTTTGTTGGTATAGGGTTTATCTAGTAAGAACTTCTATTTTGAAAGTCTAAATTTTAGTTTTAGGGTTTGGATTCTTGTGTTCTTATACCAAATTTTGGGAGTGTGGCTAGTATTATAGCTTCATTAGTTGATTTTTGAGAGTGTAGCTCGTATTCTTGTGTTCTTATCTGATTCTTGTGTTCTTTTAGAGGAGATGAACAAAATAGTTAAAATATATATATAGAAACATATTCAAGGAAAAAAGAGTTCAGTGTCAATAAAAATATCACATCTAATTTGTTTCGCAGATTAATTTTTCCAAGGTTTGTTTTGGTTCGAGATTCTGCCTGGAATTCTCATGTGTCGTTAGTGGTTCGAATTTCGTGGTGAAGATCATTTCCCTTCTCCTCTCTTTCCAGTTTAGTGCCCGCAAAAAGGGAAAGTCATTTTCCTCATAGTACTTTTTTCGCCTCTCTTTTCGCCTGAAGTTTCTTTCTTTGACTGGGTCGACGGACCTCGCGACGGGACGTCGTGGTCACGACGAGCCGTCGTAGTCATGAGAGGCCATCGTGGTCATGATGGGCCGTCGTGGACTCCGTCGTCCCATACTTGCAAGTTTCTTCTGCTACTTCTCTGATCTTCATGACGAACATGCAGGACGGACCGTCATGGCTACGACGGTCCGTCACGCTTTCCGTTACAGCTGAAATTTCAAATTGATTAATTGTTAAATTTCTTAATTTTGTGTTCTTTCTTGATGGAACAGATTTGTTTACTAGAGGAATTTATATTCAAGCAGTTAACGTTGTTATCAATTATAATTTTCCTAAGAATTCAGAAACGTATTTGCACAGGGTATGTATAACAGATCTTTGATTTTGCTTATTGACTTATATATTGTTTTTGCTATTTCATCATTGGTAATTTATTGTTAGTGGCTAAGGTTTAAATTATATAGAATATCCATGTTATAACCATAACTTTTGACATCCTAGTAGAAGGCATGCTTCCATAACTAGAATCTAATTGTTTGTGTCTCCTCATTAATTCCTTTTTTCTTTAGTGTTCGTGTTAGTTTGCGTGCATCATGGTTATTGTATAACACCACATATTTTATATTGTTTCTTATGAAGTTTGAACCCTAATGCAATTATTCATTGTTGTTGAACTCATTTGGAATTGTAGACACCTAAGGGAAGATCATCTACTTTGAACATCAAGAGACAAGTAGGCATCTACTTTGAACATCAAAAGATGCAATCTAATTTTCTGGAACTGCTGGATTTCTTGCCTCTCTATATTGTGGCAATCTGAACTTCTTACCTCTTCTATATGACTGCCAATATCTTATTTGTGTAGGGAAATGGAGGTGATCAAATTTGAAGTGGATTATGAAGAGTTTTTTAACTATTGTAAAAGTTTAAATACATATTTGATTTATTGTGTACACATTTAGAATATTGATGTATAAGTATGGGTATGTACACAACACATACTATCTTTTGGTTGTACATGAAATATTTCTCGAAGTTTATTTGAAATATATAGCTTCAATTTAATGATTAATTAGTTCATTTTGTGTTTTAGGTCACTTGTATGTATGTAAATATATTATATATTTGTGCTACATGTAGACTTATAAATGTTGAAGTTACACATTGTAAGTGTTGCTCTAGGTAGATAAAAAGTTACAGTTTGAAAGTGCTACAATAGATGACCAATAAAAGGCAACACTTTTTAAGTGTGACCAATAAATCTGAAAAGGCAACGCTTTTAAGTGTAGTCTAACAAAAAATAGGTGTTGCTAATGCACGTCTTCAAAGCGT